>NC_050528.1:6736417-6755981 GCF_002922805.2 Oryzias melastigma
GTTTTAGACTATTTTGAAGTTTTGCTATTTTTTTGTTACATGCTAGCTGTTTTGGCTAACTTAAGTCTTTTTTGTTTAGGTTTTTAGGCTAATTTGACATTTAGCTAGCATTTTAGCTGGCTATTAGCTTCAGCTTTTTCAGCTATCAATTTCAGCATCTATCAGCGCTAGCATCTTCAGTGGCTAAATTCAGTTTACAGCGTTCACACTAGCATTATTGCAGGTCATGCTATATATCTAGTTCATAATTGTGTTAAAAAGTTACATATTTTAAGTTTTAAAAATATAGTGTTAGTGTGTTTAATAAATGTTTATCATGTTCGACTTAAGGCGTGTTTTGGGTTTTGTGTCCTTGTGCGATTGAGGTTGACACCCCTGCTATAAGGGATTTAAAATGGAAAAAGAAATGACTGCATCACTTTAGACTTTGTTCTGAAGGATCAAAGAAAAAGGAAACAGAAAAATATGACGTGTTGATAATTGGGAATAGAAAATAAAAAAAACCTTGTCTCCCTTAGATTGTTGTCTGGCTTTAGTTTTAGTGGCATTGCACAAAAATATCCAGACATTTTTTGGTAAAATGGAATAAAATAAAAAATTACAGGTGATTAGCAAAAAAACTGGCATCTTGCAGATTAAGAAAAAGTACCAATTGCTTGTTTAATCACGAGAGACTCAAATATTCCAAGAGAAAAAGGTAAATGTTGATCAAAGCTCAACTACTCGCATCCTCATAATTCTACTAGCTGGGTGATAAACTGTGAGACTCAGCACCAAATACATTTGAACTAACATCTGTGTAAACACGCTGCCATGAATATTTTTGCAGGTTTTAAAGATGCCCTTCAGAGAAGACTTTCAAGTGAAAAGCACACTGTGACTGAGACGCTGAAAAATGAATGAGTGGTAAACGCTCCCCTCGCAGGCTGATGGGTTTACCTGCAGAGAAAACCAGTGAATATCTGCTATTGGCTTTTAAACATGCTGGTGGGTCTGTAATAGTATTGGCAGCACTCTCATGGGAGTCATTAACACTGACAATTACTCCACACAGGGATGTAATGGCCGAAGTGTGTGAGCCTTTTTTTCTTTTTTTTTAAGAACCAGTACAGCAACACCACGTTTGCTGAGGTTTTATGAATTAATCAACTTCTGGATGTAGTTTCCAGTTTTTAACAGTTCCAGACGTTCTCATCAGGGAAAAATCCCAGAGATGGAGCTTCTATGGTCCTTGGATTATTCAGGATATACGCTTGCCAAGTGTTTCATTATTCTGTCCTGCAGCAATCCTGGATAGGAAGGACCAGATTGTTTTCGCAATTCTTCTTTCTTGCTTTGCGTTTAAACTACATTTTCACCCCGCCACACACTAAAAACCAGGCCAGCACAATTCATCGCAATTTTTTTTATCTTGGCAATTTATTGTCATTGTAATATCACAGTTTAACAATATATCGTCATCACAATTTCCAAGTGTATCGTATCACAATTTATCGTCATCGCAATATTGCCTTTTTTTTTTCATTGTAATATCGCAATTTATTGTCATCGTAATATCGCAGTTTAACAATATATCGTCATCACAATTTCACAATTTAAAAATTTATCGTATCGCAATATCACAATTTATCATCATCGCAATATCGCAATTTATTGTCATCGTAATATCACAATTTATCGTCATCGCAATATCACAATTTATTGTCATCGTAATATTGCAATTTCACAATATATCGTCATCACAATTTCTAAATTTATCTTTATCCCAATATCGCAATTTATTGTCATCGTAATATGGCAGTTTAACAATATATCGTCATCACAATTTCACAATTTAAAAATTTATCGTATCGCAATATCACAATTTATCATCATCGCAATATCGCAATTTATTGTTATCGTAATATCACAATTTATTGTCATCGTAATATTGCAATTTCACAATATATCGTCATCACAATTTCTAAATTTATCTTTATCCCAATATCGCAATTTATCGTCATCACACTATTGAAATTTATCGTCATTGCAATATTGCAATTTATTGTCATTGCAGTATTGAAATTTATCGTTATCCCAATATCGCAATTTATCGTAATCGCAAATTACAATATATTGTCATCACACTATCGCAATTCATCGTCATCGCAATATCATAATTTATCTTCAACGCAATATCGCAATTTATTGTCATTGCAAATCGCAATATATTGTCATCGCAATTATGGAATTTATCGTCACCAATTTAAGTGAAGGGAAAAACAGTTTGCATTCAGTTCCGCTTGTTCCTTTTACGTTAAATGATATACATTTATTGATCATTTAAAATTCATAAAGCAATTCAGAATTGTAAAAGGATTCTAATCGATACATCTAAAAATGGACCCCCCCCCCCACCGCCACCACTAGTAATTGACTCTCCCCCCACTTCAAAAACAATTGATGACAAAACATTTTTTTTCAAAATGGCGGCTTTTCTGTTGGTTTTATCTCCATAGCAACCATTTTAAGTTTTGCTCACCTGGGGGTGACGAACACGTCCATGTCATTTTTAGAAGAATTGGCAAAAGTAAATGTTTGGATTTCCTTAGCAACTGAGGTGTTTTGTCAACATTCCTATCATTTTCATATAGTATGTGATATTGTTTTGTTCAGCTTGAGCAAACACTTCATGTATTACATTTTCACTATATTCTGGTTAAAAAAATGTGTGAGAAACAAGGAAATGCCACTTTTACAAGCTCACCATGCAAGAACCGTTCACAAAGTTACAGTAAATCAAAGACTATAAACACTGGAGCTCCAGTGTTAAAGGGTTAAATCTAAAGGTTAAAGTTTACTGTATTGTCGTGTTGTATCCTTATTTCTTTGACTGCGTTTTCATTGAATTTGCAGCAGTGATGCTGTACCAAAACTAGCTTAAGAAGTATTTTATGACTCCAACATGTGTGTTTTATTCTCTCACAGTAGAAGCTCCTGCTTCCAGAATTGATCCGATTTTCTGCTCGTGCTTCTCCGTGTGGATTTAAGGGAGTGTACCGTCCAGATCTGAAGCAGATCAATTCTCGACAATCGCTGAGGTGAAGACGCTGCATTAATAGAGACCAGGCAGCGCGCTCGCTCGCTCGCAGAATGCAGCCCGCGTGCCGACCCGGGCCTGCGCGGGGAATGCGAAGCAGACCCGAGTTCGGACAAACGTGTCAGAGAATTTCTGTGTGATGAAACCAGGAGGACGGATGTATCCGTGTGTGTGTGCGGCACACCAACATGTTGTCATTGTGGCAAATCAGTCACTGCAGGAAATTGTTGCCATGCAGCTGAAAGAATTCATAGAACTTTAAATAGCTTCTAAAATCTTCATGAAAATGTAGAAAGCATGAAATGTAGGCAGAGCTGGTGGGAGAGGCAGCTTATCTGAGGGATGTAAAATGTCTGATTTATGGATATGTTCTTCAGATAAAAAAAAGGTGCCTATATGAGAAATGTTACAGCTGAATGGCTGAAATATGTGCTTTATTACAGCAGGTATGAGGGATTTATTACCTATTGATTATTGCTATCTGACAGATTGGATTTAATTATGCCAGTATTTAACTATTATAATTAAATAAACTTTTAGAGAATAAAAAAATATGTCTTCAATTTTGCTTTAATCTTAATTTAATAAAGACCTGAACTTCAAAAATGAAGTTTATGGTCATTTTTATAGAGTTCCATCGTCTTCTATTATTTAATTAAATCCAATTTAATTGTGATTTTTGTACTTTTCTGTTAACATTCATTTATTCTTTTAATTACTTGTTTATTTTTACATAAATAAAGACAAATGCTTTTTATCTTAATTAATCACTCGCTGGATTTCTTCAATTTTTTAAATTTGAGATCCAATCTGTACAATTTCTAAAATCTAAGATGGAGTTACCCACTTTTAAAGCGTAACTTGTCAAATTTGCCACAAAAACAAACTAGAATTGCTTTATTAGATTTAGATTCAGAATTTGCTTTATTTTCCTTGTATTATAACGAAACTATGATGCTCCAAATTTATTTAAAACATAGAATAATAAAAATTAAAAATATGTAAAGTCTAAAATATAGTAAATAACCTTTAATTGGTCTTGTATAACCATATAAACCTGATTTATAATTCAATTAAACAAATTAATATTGAATTTTTCAATTATCTGAAGCAAATACTGCTCGTTTTTAAGAATATATTGTTTTTTTACATGATTTTTAAAGTTTATTCAAAATACAAATTGAAAAACAAAATGAAAAAATTGTTTTAAATGTAGTCAAATCTACAGTTAAAAAACAAAACTAAGACTTATAAGAGGCTTATCGGATCAAGCTTTTAAAATTACAGCTTTTATATAAAATTGTCAGACGGATGGAATAATTGTCCACTTTGTACTCTTGAGGTTAAAGCCTTTCTGTGTGGGAATCTATGAAAAATTGAAACTGTTTCCATTTTTGAAGTCATGAAACTAACTGTAAGCAGGAAACTGTTTTATATGAAGAGGTTTTCCCTCCAGGTGGACACATTTTTTGTGCTAAAACAGCTTTCATGCTGTTCTTTTTTATGATTATTTGCTGTAGAATGAGATTTAAATGTATTTAAATGATATTCTTCTCAATGTGCGTCTGACATGCTAAGATGGATAATAGAAAATCACATTTAGGGAAAGTTGTATTCCTCCTGACGTCTTTGAAATGCAAATACTGACCATAAATCTTTTAAATTATTTTACTTTGGATTAAAAGTTAGCTTTAATGTAGTTTTTGAATTTTTTAAACATTATTAGTGCCCTATATCAGGGGTTTTTAAAACATTATAGACGTAACTTTTTAACATAATATATAGTATTACCTGGGAAAATGCTAGTGTGAATGCTAGGGCTGATAGCTGAAGATGCTGAAATTGATGGCTAAAAACGCTGAAGCTGATAGATAAAAATGTTGAAGCTGACAGCTAGCTAAAATATTAGCTAAATGCCAAATTAGCCTAAAAAATAAACAGACCAAAAAATAAACTTAGTCAAAACATCTAGCATATAGCTGGAAAAATTAATAAACTTCAAAATAGTCTAAAAATCTGAAAAGACTAAATTACCCTAAACAGCTAGCATTTAGCTTAAATATTACCAAAGCTCTAAAACAGACTAAAAAACAGGGGGAAAAGCCTAAATTATCAAAACAGCTAGCATGTTGCTAGAAAAACGACTAAACTTTAAATTGAACAAAAAAACTAAACTAAAAAAAGCCTAAATTAGCCAAACAGCTAGCATTTAGCTGAAACATTAGCTAAACTCAAAAAAGTATGCAAGACAACAGAAAAAAGCCTAAATTAGCCAAAATGGCTAACATGTAGCTCAAATATTGGCTAAACTTCAAAATAGACCCCCCCAAAAAAAAAACAAAAAACAAAAAAAAAAAACAGAAAAAAGGCCTAAATTAGCCAAAACAGTTAGCATACAGCTGAAATATTAGCTAAACAAAACGGTCTAAAACAAAAGAAAAAAAAAACCTAAATTAGCAAAAACAGCTAACTTGTAGCTGAAATATTAGCTAAGCTCTAAAATGGACAAAAAAAATCTTGGTAAATGCCAAAATTGTCCAAAAAGCTAGCAGAATGCCAATTTTTAAAACTTAAAAATTGTAACTTTTTGACACAATTATGAATAATAAAAAGGGAGGAATATTATTCCAGAATAAATCCACTTAAAACTTAAATAACTTTCAGTATTTTACTCTACTTTACTCTTTACATCAGTCTATTATTAACAATAAAATAGACTCACCTGGAGGGGGCGGATCCTAAACTCACCTTTAATTTCACACAGACTATTTTAAAGCAGATTCACACTTTAAATTCTGCTTTTGTTGCCAGTTTGATTTAAGCTTTTACATTTAACTTTGATCATCTGTCTTTTGAGAACAAAAAATTACACTTTTGACAATAAATGAATCACTTTGATTAAGTGACAGGATCCTTTTTAGGTGGGATTACTTCTCCCCCGGAAGAAACTGAGAGAATGTAATCAAAAGTAGAGCAAGACGGCAAATTTTGAGCTCCGTCTGAATCTTGTCGTGTCAGTAGCTGGGGTGTATTTTGGTACTTGGACCTGTCGTCTCCAGCAGAAATAGCCTCTGATAAAACCCCAGCTAGTCCTCTCCAATATGACAAGTCTGTGATCGCTCGCACAAAATGTGTCATTTCCTGTGGAGGAAAAGCTGCAGACTTCACCTCAAACCCGGATCCCTCTGGTCCACGCTGTGTTTCTTCACATCAGCTGAGGAAATGATGTTGATGCTGCAGCCGGAGTAACGCTGGAGACTGATTAGACTCCATGTTTTTCATTAACATTGCAGATGTTCTGTATTAACTTAATATGCTCTAATCCAGCCTTAGTGGGACAAAAATGCAACAACTGACTTTTTCTCCCAGAAGGTGCGAACATCAACATATCACTCGCCGTCGACGCCGTGAAAGTATCGGTATTCTGCTCATGTGTAGTAAAGATCAGGTGTGGCTGACATTGCCAAGCCAGTTATGGCTGCTAGTAAAACAAAAAAAAATGCAGTTAAACGCTGGAAAGAAGGTGAGAAGGAACGAGCGTGGGCGTGTTTGTGGATAAATGCAGGGGAGTGTGAGAATTATGCATGGAGGAGGTGAGAAGTGAGGCTTTCAGAAAATTTATGAAGAGACTGATTGAAGGGAGAAACCTTTCTTTTCCGTGTCAGCGTCAAGCTGCTCTCTGCTCCTCCGTGCTGACCTCGCTGCTTAACCAACTGCTCTAAGGTCAGTGTTTTCAGCTCAGTCAAACTGAAAGAACTCCTTTTTTAGTGATGCTCCTCTTTGTCTTTTCTTCCATTTGTCTTGTTTGTGTGCAGAGTCTGAAAGTGTCAAAACAGTAATCCTCGCCAGCTTTGTGATTAAGATCGTTAGAGCTGACTGGAAAGAAAATCACGCACAATTCTGATAATGCATTAGCTGTTTAAGTCAGCTATTAAGCAAGGTGCCAAACATGCACTGTTTAGAGCTTTTCAGACGCATGTGTTAATTATGACAGACTAACAAGCACAATCTGCTTCACAAAACCCCATTTTATGGAGACAAATAAGTATATAAGTATGTGTGTGCAACTTAGGGTTTGTGTGTGCATAACTCCTGATTTGCAACTTATTTAATAGTTTTTGTGCATAAGTACAAAAGTTACAAAAAAAAAGACAATTTACACATTAGAATGTCAACACCTTGAAACTAATTACACACAAATCACTTGTTACGCACAAATCTGTGGTGAGACTCTTTTCACGTCTCACAGATTCTTCCGTAAATGATGCGTTTAAATACCACTAGAATGCTGGGTCATCAGAGTTTTCTCATCAGCCGTTCTGAACTTAGATATAATATTAATAAAAATAATAATCTGTGAATAATATCTGGTAAAACTTGACATTTTCTCACTTTCTTAAACAGATTTGCTCGATAATTGATATGAAAAAGTCTAAACAGGAGTTTTAAGTACATTTATTCCTTTAAAAATAAAAATATTTTCCAGGACTGATTACTTTCTATCTGCCTCCGACACGGGGCTCTGTACCGAGCGCTGGTCACAGGTTACGCACGCACAAATCCTAAGTTACTGCACAAATCGAAAATGTGCGCAGAAATCAAGAATTAGGCACAATTTAAGAATTACGCACAATTTAAAAATTACGCACAAATCAAGAATTACGCACAATTTGAGAATTACGCACAAATCAAGAAATACGTACAAACAAATCAAGAATTACACATTCGCAAATCAAAAATATGGACGCACAAATCAAAAATTATGTACAATTTAAGAAGTACGCACAAATCAAGAAAAGCGTACAAACAAATCAAGAATTACGCACAATTTGAGAATTACGCACAAATCAAGAATTACGGACAAAAAAATAAAAAATTACACATAATTTGAGAATTACGCATAACTCAAGAAATACGTACAAACAAATCTAAAATTACACACTCGCAAATCAAAAATACATACGCACAAATCAAGAATTACGAACGCACAAATTAAAAAAATTATGTACAATTTAAGAATTACGCACAAATCAAGAAAGAAGTACAAACAAATCAAGAACTACGCACGTAAAAATCAAGAATTACGCTCGCAAAAAAAAAAATTACGCACAATTTAAGAATGACGTACAAATCAAGAACTACGCACAAAAAAACAAGAATTAATCACGCAAAAATAAAAAATTGCGCACAATTTAAGAATTATACACGTAAAAATCAAGAATTACGCAGAAAGAAATCAAGAATTACGCAGGCAAAAATCAAAAGTTACGCACAAATCAAGAATACACACTCGCAAATCCTAAGGAAGAGTTACGCACAAACAAATCAAGAATTATGCACGCAAAAATAAAAAATTGCGCACAATTTAAGAATTATGCACATACAAATCAAGAATTACGCAGAAAGAAATCAAGAATTACGCAGGCAAAAATCAAAAGTTACGCACAATTAAGAATACACACTCGCAAATCCTAAGGAAGAGTTACGCACAAACAAATCAAGAATTATGCACAATTTAAGAATTCCATACACATCAAGAATCCCACACAAATTGGGTCGACACTTCTTTCTCTCCATACTATTTTCTCTAGAATCTTTTTCTTAGGAATCCTGTGATGTAAGTTGTAGACCGGAGCAAAACATGATGTTGTGTTTTTGCTCCTGATGCTCTGAAATTACACAAACCCTAAAATGTTTGCTCAGGATATTGTTTTGCTGGTAATAAAGGCAGCCCTGCTCTTAAATCTATTCATGACATTTAGGACCCCCCGCCCCCCCTCCCCCTTGCTCGCAGCAGCAAATCAAAAGCCTCCTCTCACTGTGAATTCAATCTCTGAGATGTTTGTGGGGCCCAACAGGCCGTTCGCAGGTAAACTCTGGAGTCTGTTTCCCTTCTTTTGTTTTTATGTATTTGTTTGTCCAAACCACTACGTTAGGCTTGAATTTCTGACAAAATAAAAGCGGTTTTAGTGGTAATTATTTTTGGAATTATTCATTATTTGGTGGATAAAGTGATCCGAAACCTAATCTTTTCCAGGCTTTTTTTCCAGGCGTCTCTGTCCCCCCACACGGCTCCTTTTGAACACATTCCCTCTTTATTTTGCTCGACACTAACCTGGTTGTTAAGCTGGTCTCTCCTTTGTTCTCTGGGCTCTGTCGGGCTGCTTTGCGTAGCCCTCTCTGTTTCACTGTGTCCATTTGCCCGTTGGCACAGTATCTTATCTCCCGTCTCAATCATTTGGCCCAGAGCAGCACAACACACCAACTGTCGGGAGCTTTCAGTCCAGGAAAAAAGGAGCGTTTCACCTTTTCAGGGTGGCCTCTTTTTCAAATTCTGTTGACTTTTAACCTAAAATGGATTTTAAATTAGCAAAAGAAAAAAAAGAAGATCCAAAACATTTTTTTTTTTATTTTTTTTTTTTATTATTAACATCCCGATCTGATCACATGGTTTCAGACTTGATCAAAATCAGGTCTTACAGCCCGATCAGGGATTGGATAATTATTTTATTCTTATTATTATGATCAGCACTATCTGTTTAATGCTTAACATTACAGATAAATTCTCTACTAGAAGCCTGCATATCATAAACAGATTGCGATATTTTATTGCCGTAAAACGCAGTACAATTGACAAGATATTCACAGATTTGGACTTCTAGACTCAATAACTCTTATAAATGTAAGTGAAATGTAAGTCAAAGTGAAAGCACGGCGATGTCCGAATAGCTTCAGCAGGCACTATATATTATATAATACTAATATTTATACTGTAATTTCCCAGAAGTCTTTGCAAAAAACTAGTGGGCATACGATATGTATCCCGATACATGTCTTGCAATACGACATGTATCGCAATACATGTCTCACAATACGATATGTATCGCGACACATGTCTCAAAATACCATATGTATCGCGATACATGTCACACAATACGATATGTATCGCGATAAATGTCTCACAATACGATATGTATCGCGATACATGTCTCACAATACAATATGTATCGCGACACATGTCACGCAATACGATATGTATCGCGATAAATGTCTCACAATACAATATGTATCGCGACACATGTCACACAATACGATATGTATCGAGATACATGTCTCACAATACGATATGTATCGCGACACATGTCTCACAATACGATATGTATCGCGACACATGTCTCACAATACGATATGTATCGCGATACATGTCTCACAATACGATATGTATCACGATACATGTCTCACAATAAGATATGTATCGCGATATCTCCCAAGACTGTACTGGAGCAATTTTTCACTTTTTTTATGAGTATGACATGAATTAAATCTACCTGAATTTTAATGAGTTTCACTAAATAAAATAGTGAAAAATGTTATTGAATATACACCCTTAAGCACAGCGACTGTATCTCATAAACAAGTTGCTTTTACCCAGAAATTTGTGCTGCTTTTCTTTTGGTAAATTACGAAATATCGTTTTTTAAGGGAACAGTCAATATTGGCTCAGTGTGTTCTGCTGCCAACTAGTGGTCGGAGTTTAATGCGGAAAACAAAAGTAAAACAGTGAAAGACGCTCTATAATTAAATACATAATTAATTGATAATTAAATAAATGTTGTCATGCCAACATTTTAAACCAATACAAGTATTGGCAAATGAAATGTTGCAATATACTGCAGAATCATTTTTTTCCTACACCCCTAGTGTGCACCTATGCCCACTAGATTTGGGAAATTGGGAAATGTTCAATAGTTCTGAAGACAGTAAAACTACAGTCACCGTTCTCATGTGACTAATTCATCATAGTTTACTATTTTTCTATTTACACTAGTTTTACTAGATGGTTTACTTCACAGAAGTTCTTTGTTTTAGCTTTCAATGATAAAAAAGTAAAAAAAATAGAATTAGGAACCAACCTGAATCTATTCATGTTTTTAATGAAATGGTGGGAAACATTTAGAAAACATGTTATTGGGTAGTAATACACACAATGTACGGAGCCCCTACAGGGGCATTGAAGAAAAAACAAATTAAAATAATATTTTTTTTTCCAAAAATTAAAAAAGTAAAAAAAAAAAAAGTAATAGTAATTCTGGTTAGTAACACACCAGATAGTAACTGGTGTGCAGCAATTAGTAACCAGAATATTTCTTTTTATTCAATCTTTAGAAAAACAAAAAAACAAAACTACTATCTGTTGTGTACCAGTTACTAACCAGTACTTTTTTGGGTAAAAATAAAAAATGTGAAGAAAAAAAAATAAATTTTGATAGCAACTGTTGCACACTAGAAAGTAACTGGTGTGCACTTTAAGTTTTTTTTTTTTTTACTTTTATGTACCATTAGGGGTTCCGTACGAAGGGAATAAGCAGCACAAAAAATTACTTTTTTTTTGGTAGTTAAAGGGTTAATTTATTACACATCAGATCGAGATTCTGCAGATTCTAAAAATCAAATGTCTTAGATTCAGAAATCCTGATGGCCGCATTACTACTCATTTAAAGGCTTTTTTCTTCCTATACATTGATCATATTCAGTCCGTACTCCCGTTCACAGCCTGTTCTCAGTAATTGCAGTGTGTCTCGTTGGCTAAGTGTTGATGAAGCACACTTGGGCGTGCTGCTTTCGGTGTTGATGCATTTCTGTTTCTGGCAGCTAGTGGCAACTCCTCTTCATCACTGGTGGAGCCAAGGAAGTGACATAATGTCGCTGCAGGGGCTGAAAGCGCAGCCCTGACAGGACTGTCATGACAAAAGAGTTCCCCAGAAACGTTGGGGTCCACCGAGGACGGGAGAGCGAAAAAAAAAAAAAAAAAAGTCTCCGGGCTAAGTTCTGCCGCTTGCGGTCCACCAACCGTTTTCTGGTGTTTGAAATTCGCCCTCGCATCTCTGCGGTCCAGAGTGTGGGTCGTGGGGGGGTGGGGCAGAAACTTCAGCAAATTAGTGCTTATTGAATGAGGGGAGGACAAAGATCCATCTCCACAGAGCCACGTCTCTATTCCACTTGTAGCTTACACTTGGACTTACTTGATATGTATGTATGCACTCTTTAACACTCTCTTCTGGGCGTTGACAATTGAAAATAAATTAACATTCCTTGGCTTTATTTTTGTCTCCTCTAAGCCTGTGGAGAAAACGTGGAGGCGAACCCAGGAGGTCAGGCCGTACTCACAGCCTGTCAATCCTCCCCGGTGACCTCACCGCCCCTTTCTTCCATTCTTCTCCGTCTTTCCACCCCCCCCTCACATCCATTTAGGCCCTCCCGTCTTAGAACCCCCAAAACTCGCCTCCTTCCCTCGCTCTTTCTTTCACGGGACGCCTCTCGTGTTTGAGCGAGGCGGACACAAGCTTTGTCAAAAGAGCCTCGCATTCATCCGGCCGGCTGTTGCACACAGCCCTGTATATCGTATTAAGATATGTGCGCCGTCTCCTTCTGTCCATTTATTTTAATTATGCTTTAATTGCTGGCTGTCCTTTTAAATGCGTGCTTATTATTTCTATCACCCTCCTGTGAAAAATTTGCTGTGGACTGTGATTTTCTCCATTAACTTAACTGATGATAGATCTCTGACTCGGGTTTCCACTATGTCTGCATGGGAGACGAAAGAAAAACAGATGTCATGGATGTTTGTGAATCATTTTTCATTTCTCTGCGTGTTTCCAAAGGGATATATATAGTCAATGAAGAGAAATCCGTCGGGAATAAACTGTATCTCCCTATAATTTTTCTAAGAAAATGAATGGATTTTATCAGGAACTCTCTGGTGTACGTTTCATGCATGAGATAGTCATTCGCTTTTAGTAACTTCACTTTTTGTCCTTTTTTTTCCACCTATCTGTGTCAGGTTAGTCATAACTGCCCTTACGGGTGGAGAGGGTCGTCTACGGGTGAAAATAGGCGAACCTGAACGGCACACATATAGTCCACGGAAAACATCAAAGCTCTAGAGTATTCTAAACATTCTAGTATTCTTACGCCCCTAAAACTAGTCCCGCCCCCTCATGGAAGACCGCGCGCTCGACGAGCGAGTGAAACTCAACGTTAGAGAAAAAAAAAAAACGAAATACCCGCGTATCATTTGTTTTTCACATTAAAACTAAAAATTAAAAGAGAAAAAGGACTGCTTTATTGATTTATCAATTTCTGAACTACTGTAGTCAAACACATAAAAATTAATTTAGATTAATTTTCTAAGAAAAGCACTCGATCACGGGGTGGGGAAAACCCAAAAAGAGAAACTTCATTTTCATTTTTTTTAAATGGGAACACCAAAATGTATTTGTATTATTGTATAAGTTTAAAATTGATAAATCAATAAATCTTCAGCTTTAGCTTTAATTTGAAAAACGAATGATACGTTTTTTTTAAATCTTTTTTTCTTCAATGTTGAGTTTCACACAGGCGCTCATAAAGCACACAGTCCTCCACGTGGGGCGGAGCTAGTTTTAGGGGCGTAAGAATACATTCTCAGGTGAGCAGGAGAGGTCACAGTAGCGTGTAAAAAACAACAAGAGAGATGCAGAGAGGAGTTCTTCTAAGCAGAAACATGGGTCATATTCTTAGGGTATTAATTTACTCATAATGGCAACAAACAAAAAAAATTAAACCTCGAAAAATATGCGTCTGGTGTGAATTGCGTGTCATGTGTGAACCTAGCGTGAGGCTGGGCCGAAACCTCGTGTGCATCTCGTGTCTAGGAGCCAATACCAATTTAAATTAGAAATAAAAAAAACTCCAGAGATAGAGATTGGGGGTTCTCCGTTTTAATTTGGGTATTGGCGGAGGTCAACGGTCCCTAACCCCGCGAATAGTCTCTTTCTAAGGAGAAAAGTGGTTTGGGGAGGGGGGGGGGGGGGGTTTCCTGCCCTAAATGTTTCCCTGCTTCAAGCCCGGTCAATGTCCCGCCCCCAAGAGCCATATACCCCACCTGATTGGTTGGTTTGCCATATATCCTTCTGTGATTGGTCGGTTCGTCAGCCCTCCCCACAAGACTGGGAAAGTGCCATTCATGGGGCGTAGCGCTCCTTTTAAAATGGTGAATAAATGGCGTATACTACCCAGTAGTACACTACACAGTCGTACACACTCCTAACTCGTCATATATGAACGTACGTTCGTCGTTTTTTGACATGTGGGCTGTTCCTCAACAGACATACTGGACGTGGTATCAGGTTAGGGTACATGTATCGGTCCACATCCCGGTACTGATTAGTGTATGTGTTTTATCCCTCTCTGTGGCTTGGTACCAAGCGACCCTCGGGCCGGTACCAGTTTGTGGCCCGGAGGTCGGTTACCCGTGATCGTATATCATATTTTGACGTGCTGGCTGTTCCTATTGAATTACGGGTCCCCAACCCTCAGGACGTGGGTTAGGGTACTGGTACTGGTCCATGTCTCAAGGGTTTGGGACATCCGCCTTACACAACATCACCTGTATGTCAGGTAACTAACATCACCACATAAAGCACAATAATGGTACGATCCAGTTTTACGACGACCCTTAAGATAGTCTAACAATCCTTAAGGGAACTAGAAGATACACGTTCGCTTGGATCCTCCATCTGTCTGGACGACCCAAACCCCCACCCCCCTACATGTGATTATTAATATGACTATTGTTGTGTTTCAATTGCTGCCTCAGTAACATCTAATTCTCTGGCTTAAGAAGGTCTCAGTGCAGAGAATTCCTCAGCTGAAAATTCAAGGGGTTAACAATGCCTCACTTACCTCATGAAATCATTTTCTGCCTGGGAACATTGTAGCCCCCCCTCCCCCTCCCTGTCCCCTGGTGTGAAATGATGATGCATCTCGTGGTTGTGTAAGCCAGTGCCGGTGCAAAGCATCTTCCTGCTAATCCTTTTATCTCAAGACTGGACCGACGCAGTGATGAAATCCTAACAAAACGGGTTTTCAGGGAGATCCCCTCGGCTGTGTCCACCGGCTTGTGAGAGGGGAACCCCCGGGGGTGGCGAGGGCACGACCGCATCCACGGGGCCGGGCAGGCTCTCGCCCCCTGCCGTCTGGAGGGGCTGAGTGGCTCAGCGGGTCCCACAAGTCAGAGGGGCAGGGGCACACCCCCCACCAACGGTTTCCAATCTCGCCCTCTCATCCGCCATTATGGTTACCCTTTGGCCCCCCGGGCTTCATATTTGGGCCTTGATAAATGGCTGCGGAAGAAGTCCTGCGTGTCCCTGGAGGTCTGGTTCTCCCCGATATTGAACCGTTGGCGGTGCTGTTGGAATACCGAGGAGTCGGAGATTTCCCATGCAGGAGAGCGAGCGCGCTCCTCTCTTATCTGATCTACTTTGGCGCCACTGTCAGATAAACAATTTCAAGACAAATAAAAGCCCAATTATTATAAAGCCACCCAAGGTTGGGTGATGAATTATCAGTGTGCTTGTTTCCTTGGCACAGACTTGGCTGCACAGTTTCTTTTTCAGAGAGACTTCAAATTCAAATAAATACTCCCAGGTTTTGGCAGGCGGGATCTCCTAGGTTATTATTCCGCCTCTGGTCACATATAAAATGAATTTATTGGCAACTTGAATAATTGCTCAGTTTGCTAACATGAAGGTTTGCAGCGTTTCCTGGGATTTGATGTGGCCAGAAATATCCGAGTTTATTAGTGCTGACTGGTCCGCCGCTCAAATTTAGGTTCATTCTAAAATAATCCGGGCGTTTGACGGGTGACGCTGAAGGAGCGGCGTTCTGACACAGGAAGCCTTCGGTTTCTCCTGCACAGGTGAATGACGCTGTGTGCTTTGGGCCGCTGGGCTTTGGCCACGGGAGAATAAACACGATACTTTTGATTTTGTGGGTGTTCGGATGTTGTCTCTCTTGTCCAGGGGTGTCAAACTCAATCGCACAAGGGGCCAAAACACACCTGAGGTCACGGGCCAAACGGATCAACATTTATTGAACACGCTAAAATTAATTTTTTAAAACTTTAAAGTCGTAACTTTTTAACATAATCATGAACTAGATATATAGCATTACCTGTGATAATGCTAGTCTGAATGATGTAAACTGAATTTGGCTGCTAAAGATGCTAGTGCTGATAGCTGAAGATGCTGAAATTGATAGCCAGCTAAAATATTAGCTAAATGCCAAATTAGCCTAAAAAACTTAGTTTAATCAAAGGAGCTAGCATCCATCCATCCATCCATCTTCTTGCCCGCTTCTTCCCTTTCGGGGTCGCGGGGTGCCGGAGCCTAACCCGGCTGCCGATGGGCGAAGGCGGGGTACACCCTGGACAGGTCGCCAGTCTGTCGCAGGGCCTCAATTACACACACATTCACCCTCATATTCACACCTAGTGGCAATTTAGAGTCACCAATTAACCTATGAAGCATGTTTTTGGACGGTGGGAGGAAGCCGGAGTCCCCGGTGAAAACCCACGCATGCACGGGGAGAACATGCAAACTCCACACAGAAAGGTCCCAGCCGGGATTCGAACCGGGGCCTTCTCGCTGTGAGGCAAGAGCGCTAACCACTGCGCCACCGTGCAGCCCAGGAGCTAGCATGTAACTGAAAAAATAGCTAAACTTAAAAATAAAAAAAACAGCCAAAACAACTAGCATTTAGCGGAAATATTAGCTAAATGCCAAATTAGCCTAAAAAAACTCAGTTTAATCAAAGCAGCTAGCGTGTAACTGAAAAAATAGCTAAACCTAAAAATGCCAAAAAAACTGAAAACAGCCAAAACAACTAGCATTTAGCTGAAATATTAGCTGAAATATCAGCTCAACTCCAAAATGAACACAAAAAACTGAAAAAGCCTGAATTATCCAAAACAGCTAGCATGTAGCTGAAATAGTAGCTAAACTCTAAATTGGACCCAAAAAAATTAAAACTAAGAAAAAAGCCTGAATTAGCCAAACTTCAAAATAGCTTAAAAAACAGCCAAAACAACTATCATTTAGCTGAAATATCAGCTGAAATATTAGCTTAACTTCAAAATGAGCAAAAAAGAAAAAAATTCTGAATTATCTAAAACAGCTAGCATTTAGCTGAAAAATAGCTAAAATTCAAAATAGCCCAAAAAAACTGAAAAAAGCATGAATATTCAAAACAGCTAGAATGTTGCTGAAATATTAGCTTAACTCCAAAAATTGACCAAAAATGAAAAACTGGAAAAGCATGAATTAGCCAAAACAGCTGTCATGTATCTGAAAAAATAGCTAAACTTCAAAATAGCTTAAAAAACAGCCAAAACAACTATCTTTTAGCTGAAATATCAGCTGAAATATTAGCTTAACAAAATAAAAATGAAAAAATTCGGAATTAGCCAAAACAGGTAGCATGTAGCTCAAATATTAGCTAAACTCCAAAATAGCCTAAAAAATCTTAGTAAATGCCAAAGTGGTCCAATAAGCTAGCAGAATGTCAATTTTTTAAACTTTAAAACCGTAACTTTTTTTACATAATCAACAATAAAAAAGCAGGACTATTATTTCTGATTAAATTAACTTAAATATCAAATAACTTTTAATATTTTATTCTCTATATAAATACATTTTGTCAAAATTATTCAAGGTAACATCTGGTCATTAATAACAATAAAATTAAAAGATCTGGAGGGCCGGATGCGGCCCCTGGGCCTTGACTTTGACACATGTGCTCTAGTGTATCGACATCAAAAGTCGCCCATGTCCTCACTTTCATGTGCCACGGTTGTGTGTGTGTGTGTGAGCGGGCGTCCGTGTGTGACACACATCCCTCCAGTGTTTGACTTTGGTAAGCGGCTTATCTGCCTGCTGTGTGAGTCTGTTTCAGGCTCTAACCTTTCGCTGCTTTTGCAGACAAAGGGCTGTTTTTTTGCCGCCCCTTGATAAGGAAAGAGACAAAAGTAGCTCTCAAAGCCGCCGTGTCTCTAATGGCGTCCTGTGTGAGCGTGTTGCCGCAGCGACAAGCCTTCTCCCATGGGGATGTGGGAGTAAATGGGGAAGGTGGAACATAGAGGTGTGAGAGAATGAGACGGTGTCAACATTTAGTCGTAACACGCCGGAGAGTGCTAAAGAAGTGTAAAACACCAGGCTTGTTGTGTATTATTTTGTGTGGGTGCCTTCATAAATGCATTTTTGCAATCAAACTTTGCATTTGTTTGACGCCGTATCATAAGTAGAAGCTTTGATTTAACCAAATTGAATAAATTCCTTTTTCTTGTTTTGTTTTTTAGGTGAAAAAATGAGAAGCTGAGCTCCTTCAGATGCTACAAATCATTGCAGCTTTCTCACAATCCACGGCGAAAGGTTGAACCCCGCTGCGAGCCATCAGGCCTCTGGAAAGTTTGCACACACCGGCACAATGGCTCCTGCACAGTGGAGGGGTCCGGTGTTCGGCTGCCTCCTGCTCCTTCTCCTTTGCTTTCAGTCTTCACAAGGTAAGTTGCCATGGATTCCTCCTCTCCGCAGCATGTCCTCGACGTATGAATGAACAATGTTGTGGTTACTTTTGAAATGTCGGCGGCTGATATGCGTTAAGGCAAACCAGATTTTCTTCTGTGTTTTACCCTTGAACTTCAAAAAAAGGTGTTTCAAATATTTCGCTCAAGTGTCATAGCGACTTTGTGCAGCGATCGTGAAGTACAATTTAAAAGTCGGACTCGTGACTTTATAAAAAAAAAAAAAAACTGGTGCAGCCTTAATTTGCATTTCAAACAGATTGTTCTGACGGTCAGCGTACTTGAAACCATCAAAAGCAACAGTGAAGGATGTAAGTTGGAAAAGTTTGGAGTGACCTGTTTTCCTCCAAGTCTCAGCACTCTAAGTGAGTCTTGTGACAGAACGTTGTCAGTTAAATGTCAAGCGAAGCCTCTGATGTTCGTGTGTCTCCACTGATAATGATCACTTTCCTTTCTTCCGCTCTTCAATCCCATTTTGAAGGCAAACAGAGTAAACTAGTCTCATGCTTTTGAGCCAAACATTGATTACAGATAAAATGTTGGAGCGTGCTTTATTAGTTTGAAGGAGAACCTTCTTTTTCTACTTGGATTTTACTTTTTTCTTCCTCTTTTTAGAGTCCCACTCCAAAATATTAGATAAACACCAAATTAGCTAAAATAGAAATAGCCTAAAAACCAGAAAAAGCCTAAACTAGCCAAAAAAGCTAGCATTTAGCTAAAAAGCCTAAAAACAAAAAAAGCCTAAACTAGCCAAAACAGCTTCCACGTAGCTAAAATATTAGCTAAACTCCAAAACAGCCTTAAAAAAACGAAGAAAAAAAGCTTAAATTAGCCAAACAGCATTTAGCTACAATATTAGCTAAACTCCTAAATGGACAAAAAAAAAAAAGTTAAAAAAAAACTAAATTAGCCCAAACAGCTAGCATTTAGCTTAAATATTAGCTAAATTCCAAAATGGACCCCCAAAAAAGTCTGAATTAGCCAAAACACCTAGCACGTAGTTGAAATATTAGCTAAACTCCAAAACAGCCTTAAAAATGGAAAATCCAAAACAGTTAGCATGTGGATGAAATATTCACTGAACT
>NC_050528.1:6756248-6775479 GCF_002922805.2 Oryzias melastigma
AGCTTAAATATTAGCTAAATTCCAAAATGGACAAAAAAAAAACTAAATTAGCCCACCATTGTAGTTTTTTCTTTAACTACAAGCTTCAAACAGCTTTTTTCTTCTGCTTCTTAATCACTATGATTTGAATAAAGAAATACTTAGAAATGTTTTTTTAATCTTAATTTTCTTTATATACAATGAGAAAAATGATTCAAGAACACGCAATTTTCATTGAAACTATTGGTTTATTTTCCAGTTGTAGCACACTTTCTCATTAAAGTCGGATTTCTGCGTGACACGCAGAATAGTTTTTTCTCTATAAGATAGTAAAGGAAGATAGAATTATGTTGCCTGAAAAGTAGATCTCTGATTCGGTCTGGCTCGGAAACGGAGTTGAATAGTGCAATTTCCAAAGGAGGAATCCTGCTTTGGTATGCAGAAAGTGCAGGTTTTGGGTTTCAGTTGATGTGAGGGCTCTCAGGCTCAAGAATGCATATTTGCCGATCCGTCAATAAAAAGGGCGCGCGAGTGTGTGTGTGTGTGTGTGTGTGTGTGTGTCCATCTGAAAACAATATCTGATTCTATCCACATGCCACTCACCTTCAGCCCGGCCAGCCCTGAGGGCCTGCCTCTCGGTCCTTCTGATCTACTTTCTATTACTTCCTGCAATGCAAACGCCACTTAATAATTAACTCCTGTCCCTCACCGGGAGAGGGTATAATTGGGTTATGATTTTTTTTCCCCCAAAACACTCCTCTCACTTTGAAATGCTCACTGACCTACCTGAAAAGAGCACTGTGGGAAAAGGAAAGGGCCGGTTCTGCCTTTGCTTTGACAAAAGAGCTTAATCTAATAGAATCCACTGTTATCGGTGAATGCAGGATAAAGACGGGTCAACAGCTCGGTTCCTTTTAATAGTCAAACACATTTTTTAGGTTATAAAGTCAAAAATGACACGTCCTGTTAAATAAACTGAAATATTAAGCAGGGGGGGCATCAGCAGGACTTGTCCTTTAAATATCACATTGTGTGAACCTTAAAGTCTCACCTCTGAAGGTTGTAAAAAATGGAAAAGCTTCAAGTTTTTGTGTCACTCACATGCAGCCTTTTGCTCACGGATTTCCTCTGGTACCATGTTTTTATGTATTATGAATGACAGCACCTTTGCAAATACTTTACTTGCAAACCCATTTTGGCTACTAGAATCAAAATAAAAAAATAAAAGACTAGTAGGTTTTCGGATTTGCTTTGCAAATTCACGACCTTTCCTTTTTGAATATTTGTTGGCGTTAGAAATCTTCTAAAATTATGTTTTATTCCACCAGCAGCAAAACATTCATTAAAGCCATCCACCAGCAGACTTTTAGTTTTCTTAAATTCACAAGAGGCTTTTAGATAGTAAATGTCTGCGGTGAGAATACATTAAAGCTTTCTTCTGTTGCCTCTCCCATTAAAGTTGCAATTGCAGGTGAAGCTGCACAACAGAGTCTGTCTGTTAATCTGTACTCAAGTATTTTGTTCTCTTTGATTTTCTTTCATCACAAATCTAAAGACACATTTTTTAGGGAAACATATATCTGTAGAACATGACTAAACCTCCACTGTTGCTGTTTTTTTTCTCCTAATTCGATGATAAAAATTAGGGCGTATGCTTCTCTTAAGTCTTTCAGAGTAAACTATATCCTTATATATAATCAAATATTACCTTTGGCACGCTAAAGAACAAATTTAGAACGTCTGTTATTTTCGTGACTCTTTGTCCTACCTGAAAGTAAAATGTCTATTTCATGACGTCATCCTAGAGCCGGACTCGGCTTCTTGTCTGCGTTTTGTCAAAAAACAAAGAACATCCAAACTTTTGTGAGTAAATATGCGCATACAATATATCTGTCTTTGGTAGGCTCGGACATCATGCAACCAGTGTAACCAGTGCCGGGCTAGTGGCTAGCTGAGTGGCTGAGCTAGCTGAGCAGCGAAGCTAGCGGCTAATCAATGCTGACTGAGCAATAGAGTTAGTGGCTGATCAACGTTAGCTGAGCAGCAAAGCCAGTGGTGAAGTTCGTGGGTGATTGACGCTAGCTGAGTGGCAAAGTTAGTGGCTGATTGACGCTAGCGGAGCGGCAAAGTTATTGGCTGATTAACGCTAGCGGAGCAGCAAAGTTGGTGGCTGATTAATGCTAGCTGAGCGGCGAAGCTAGTGTTAAAGTTAGTGGCCAATCAGTCCTAGCTGAGCGGCAAAGTTAGCAGCTGATCAGCGTTAGCCGAGTGGCACACCTAGTGTACAAGTTAGCTGCTAATCAGCACTAGCTCAACAACAAAGTTAATGGCTGATCAGCACTAGATGAAAGGCAAAGTTAGCGGCTGATCACTACTAGCCAAGCGTTGAAGCTAGCGTCAAAGTTAGCAGCTGATCAGTGCTAGCCAAGTAACAAAATTAGCGACTGATCACCTCTAGCCAAGCGTCAAAGTCAGCAGCTGATCAGCGACAGCTGAGCGACAAAGCGACTGATCACCTCTAGATTAGCGGCAAAGTTAGCGGCCTCTCCCTGCTAGCTTAGCGGAGAAATATGGTCTTTGTGTTACCCTGGGGGTCAGTGCTGGCAGCTCAGACTTTTCCTGTAATCGCTGTTCTCAATTTGTGACATCAGCCTGAAAGAACCAGCTTGTTTTTGTGGGTGTGGGAGGGGCTGGTGCTCGGAGTGCAAGTTTTTAAATATTTTTACTCAGAAATGCATGAATGGATCAAAATATATCGCTTTTGTGGATGCATATAGTGAGGAATGAACATTATAGTACAATTAAAACCACAAAAAGTTTATTTTTCATGATAATAGGGATTTTTAAAGCTTCTCCTGCTTTTTGGGTATCAATTATTTGAATCATCAAAAGCCTTGACTGCTGCTTAAAGAAAGTTTCTGCTGATTATTTGTAGAAAATCTGAAAAAGTAGAAATGATGAAGCTTAAACATTTAGATAAAGGTTTAATATTTCAATAAAACCAAACAAATTAAATTAATTCGTTTTAGAATTTAAGTGTTGACGACTCCAAAAAAACTGTGGTACAAACTAAACTCTTCTGATATTTTTACCAGAGGAAACACCATTAATGAAACTCTTACTATTTTACTACTTTGGGAGCCACTCAACCAAACTACTGCGGAAAAGTTTGCAGAAACCCATAAAGGATTACTACACCACAACAAAGCGACAGTCTCATGAAATACAAACACAAACAGGAGACCAACAGTTCTCAAAGAATGAGACACATTTTGGGATAAAACAAAACTAATTTCCATTTAAATTGGCCAAAAAATTAAATATTTTAGTGCTTCTGAGCAGCACAGTAACAGAACATCTGGTGGGAAACTGAAGCCGCAATGACCTCTTAAAAACACAACTAAAACACAAGTATTGTTCCATCCCGTATTCATGAGCTCATAAAAACACAGTAGGATCTCAATAATCTGATGTTTTCATTTGTTTAAACAGTTTATTAAATTATGTTATAGGATTAGACAAACTTTTACAACCTAAAGCAGAAGTTTAACAAAACTCTTTATTTCGAGAGGCTGTTGAAAATCTTACTTTACATCCAGTTCTTTCAAATGTGACAACTTTTGAAATATTTGTTTTAGCACCAAAAAAGAAGTATATATTGACTGCTTTGCCTCAAAACTAAATATGTAGGCCACATGTGTCAAAGTCAAGGCCCAGGGGCCGGATCCGGCCCTCCAGATCATTTTATTTTATTGTTATTAATGATCCAATGTTATCTTGTGCTCATTTATAAATTGTATAATTTTGACAAAATGTATTTTTATGGAGAGTAAATTATTGAAAGTTATTTGATTCTTAGTTGTTTTATTCTGGAATAATATTCCAGAATAAAACAACTAAAATGTGTAAAACATAATGCTGCCTTTTTATTATTATTCATAATTATGTTAAAAGTTAAAATTGGCATTCTGCTAGTTTTTTGGACTTTTTTGGCATTTACAAAGATTTTTCTAGGCTATTTTGGAGTTAGGCTAATATCTCAGCTACATGCTAGCTGCTTTGGCTAATTTAGGCCTTTTTTTCCTTTTTTTTGTGTCCATCTTGGAGTTAAGCAAATATTTACGCTAAATGCTAGCTGTATTGGATAATTTCGGCTTTTTTCCTGTTTTTTTGGGGATGTTTTGGCTAATTTAGGCTTTTTTGTTTGTTTGTTAGGCTGTTTGGAGTTTAGCTAATGTTTCAGCTGCATGCTAGCTGTTTTGGCTAATTTAGGCTTTTTTCAGTTTCTTTTTTTCTTGGTCCATTTTGTAGTTTAGCTAATATTTCAGCTAAATGCTAACTGTTTTGGATAATTTCTTTTTTACTGTTTTCGAGTTTAGCTAATATTTTAGCTACATGCTAGATGTTTTGGCTAATTTAGATTTTTCAGTTTTTTAGGCTCTTTTGGAGTTTAGGTAATATTTCAGTTACATGCTAGCTGCTTTGGCTAATTTAGGCTTTCTTTCCATTTTTTTTGTGTCCATCTTGGAGTTTAGCAAATATTTCAGCTAAATGCTAGCTGTATTGGATAATTTCACCTTTTTTCCTTTTTTTGGGCTGTTTTGGCTAATTTAGGCTTTTTTTTGTTTGTTAGGCTGGTTTGGAGTTTAGCTAATGTTTCAGCTGCATGCTAGCTGTTTTGGCTAATTTAGGCATTTTTCAGTTTCTTTTTTTTCTTGGTCCATTTTTTAGTTTAGCTAATATTTCAGCTAAATGCAAACTGTTTTGAATAATTTCGGCTTTTTCCAATTTTTCTTTCTTTTTTTTTACTGTTTTCAAGTTTAGCTAATATTTTAGCTACATGCTAGATGTTTTGGCTAACCTATTTATTTTTTTAAGGGTTTCTTTTGGCTAATTTGGCATTTAGCTAATATTTTAGCTATCAGCTTCAGCGTTTTCAGCTATCAATTTCAGCATCTTCAGCTATCAGCACTGGTTTTAAAGTTTGAATAATGTAGTTTCAGGTCGTTCAATAAACGTTTATCCTCATCGACCTTCGACCTAAGGTGTATTCTGGATTTTGGCCCCTTGTGTTGTTGAGTTTGAAACCCCTAATGTAGGTTGTTTTTTTTAGCTTTACATTAATGATAAAATCTCAGAATTCAATGGAAAGTCTTTAACCGCCCATTATCAGTATTTTTATGGTAATATCGTATCCGCTGACAGATTAAGAAGGGTAATGCCTGGCAGGTTTAATTCTCAGCTTGAGTCTCTCAGCTCAGTGATGCAGAGCTGTACAACCTATTGTTCATCTGAACTGTTAACCATCTGTTTCACAACTTCACTGCTGTATTAAAACCTCTGATAAACACACCTTTTGTTCACAGGTGTACAGTTAGCATCTCTGTGGAGCACTTAGCTCTAAGAAGCTGTCTCCACAGGAGAATCAGAACCAAAACAGCGCAGGAATAACACATACTGTAACGGTGGATTTGGGCTTTTAACAAAAATACTTTAATATAAAGGAGATTAATGTTTTGGTTCCATCGTTGGATGAAAATTTTTGATTTGTATTGAAAAAGTGAGAAATAAGAATGATGTCTCTTGACTTGCTGCTTTCTAAGGAGTTAATTAAAAACTCTTTCATTTGATCTTGAGTCATCACCATCCTGGCTGGAAATGGCATCTCCAGACCCGATATATCTGAAAATGAGAAAATATGTGAGAAAGTTGTTGAAACAAAACTTCCAAATTGAAGCTCATGCCAAAACAAAATCATCAAATGATTGTTTATTACACACTGGTTGTTTACAGACAAGGCTGTACCTATTCTCTGTATCTGAAAATGTCAAAATGATTCAACATGTTTTCAACTTTTGGGTTGGAATAATTATTCTGTCCAAATGGTTTCCATTTTCTAATAAACATATTCTATTTCATGTTGATTGGAGAAATTGTGTGTAAACAGAGACATTTGGTCTTCTAACACACTAATACTCATCACATATTTCAGCTCTATAACAATCAGACTGGACAATTTTCAGAAAGGGAACATTCGGCCAATTCATTTCAGAACACCAGCAGGCAGAAGCAACACACACCTCGCTAAAATAACTGGCCAACTTTACGTTGGAGCTTAACGTAACCCCATCAGGCCTCAATTTATTTCCAATCATATCAAAAAATATATATTCTCTGTGTTTTTTGCAAATGAAGTTCTGGACTAATTGGATGTTTACATTGGTGACAGGCGGTGTGAAGGGGTTAAATGGTATTGTCAATGTCTTTTATAGGTTTATACAAACACCACACCTCAGTAATTAAAGTTTAAAGGAAAATACAAAACAACACTAAGGATTTCAGTCACAAAACATTTGCATTTTTTATATAAAATCTGGTCTAAGAATTAAAAAATGTTTGGATCTTCATTTCTGTTAAAGATTTGGATGATTTTTTATTGAAGTAAATAGAAAATAACGTTCTTGTGCTGCACACCCCTAGTGGTTAGTCGGTGAACTGCGTCTGACAATTAAAAAAAAAAAGAAGTTTCAATCTGGAAGTTATAATTAAAGGGAGCACATGTGTGTCTTGCAGTTTTCGTGAGGGTCTTATAGTCATCTTAAGAGACATCATGAATGGAGCGTACAATTGTCGTGTGTGTATATATTGTGAAGTTTTTGTAAGGACTGTGTAAGTTGCACATACTTATGACATATAGATGATGCTGTCTTAAGCCTCGATGCCCAGTATGGTCTGGTATTTTGTGTGTTTCCATTGTAAAATGGACCCATTGAACAGTACCAAACCGTACCTCTTGGCAGCCTCCAAGACCCATTGAACAGTACCAAACCGTATCTCTTGGGGGCCTCCAAGACCCATTGAACAGTACCAAACCGTATCTCTTGGCAGCCTCCAAGACCCATTGAACAGTACCAAACCGTACCTCTTGGGGGCCTCGAAGACCCATTGAACAGTACCAAACCGTATCTCTTGGCGGCCTCCAAGACCCATTGAACAGTACCAAACCGTATCTCTTGGGGGCCTCCAAGACCCATTGAACAGTACCAAACCGTATCTCTTGGGGGCCTCCAGGTCCATTGAACAGTACCAAACCGTATCTCTTGGGGGCCTCCAAGATCCATTGAAAAGTGGAATGGACCAGTTGAGGCGGAGCCACTGTAGCCACCCATTGATTGGTAGAATGTGATGACTACATTAGAAAGCGCCAAAATAAGCTAACATTTATAAAACATTCTGTTTTTTTGTGGTTTCCTGTGTATTCTTTTAGTCTTATGTCTATATTAAAAATGTCTGCAAACAGCAAGGCCTGGATCGCTGTGCAACTGCAAACCTTCCTAACCATCTTTGGTGACGATGTGATACAAGATTAGCTTGAGGGGCTACAATGACACAATGACACACTAGCGGTCTACACCATGCATACGTCGTGAAAACAAACTGCTCATATGAAGGGAAGTTTAAGGTTATGTTCGAATCCCCCCCCCAATCAATATATAGTGCCATTTTCTAGTGCTGTCCGAATCCACTGTAACGAAGGAGCTGAAGCGAGTGGATCCATGTGCAACTGAATTTAATAGCAATAGTAACAGAGATAAGGGCAAGGCAAATACGTAGTCAGGAGACAGGCCTGGGTCAAACATAGGAGCGAGGCGGGAGACGAAAAACAGGCGAGAGTCAAAACACAGGCAGGCAGGCAAAAGTAAGAATGCTCAGAATGAATATACAGAGTGACAAATCAAGACTTCGCAGGGAGCAGAGTTAGGAGCAGGAATATATACAGCACTGATGATGATGACAAACAGCTGGTGGTGACAGGAAAATGGCGGCTGATGCATGATGGGAAATGGAGTCCAGGAGGATGGCAGATGCAGTTAGTACTCAGGTGAGGGCTCCCTCTGGTGGTTGGAGAAGGACATGACTGGCTGGGCCCTGACATCTTCTAATTCCTCTCGAAATTTCCCAAACGTTTTTGCGAAAAACTAGCCAACATAGCAGACATAGACCACAATGCACTGCGGTCGAACAATTTTGAACAAAAAAAACTGTTTAAATGTAATATTTGAATACAGAGTTGAGTCCTAAAGAAACGCAGTGAAATAGATTCGATTTTGACTTCGTGAAATCATTGACGTCAAATCCGGAGTTTAGAAAAATGAAAGAAAAGTAGTGAGGACCGTGTCTGCTTTGCTTCTAAAATCCAGCACACACTATATAGTTTTGTAGTAGTTAGGGGGAGAATTTGGACACTCCTAAACACTCGCCAGAATGAACTGGTCGTACTGTGCTACTCCGTGCCATACTATACCAGACCATACCGGACCATTCCATGGAAACGAGGCTTCACTTATGCCTTGTTTCCACTGAGCGGTCTGGACCAGACCAGCCCCCTATGGGCCGGTTTAGAACGATACGGGCGTTACCATTGAGCGTTGGACCATCCATGCAGGGTGTGGACCAATGAGTCGAAATGGTCCAATGGTCAAATACTTACTCTTGTTAATTGTATATATGTTCAATATGATCTGTTGCCCAAAACTTGGCTGAAGGAAAAAATGTGCATGAACATTTTATATTAAGTAAACATTAATACCCCATTCAGATATAGACAGCTATTAAGATATCAGTCTAATCTAAGATATATATTATTTCATTTATTTTATTTTGTCGCCTATTTTTCGACATATGGTGCTGACAAAAGAGATGACTTCAATATTTTTGGGTTTAATTAAAAGAAATGGATCTAAAACTTTTATTTCATTTTAGACTTTTTTTTTTAAGCCTTATTTTTTTAATCAATAATTGGTCTCTAAACAAGCATTAAATCATCCATGTACTTTTAGTAGCTTTCTCAAAGAGTCAAAAAAGGAAAAAGATGTCCTTAACACATCATTAACCATTATATCTTGTCAGCTAAAGTATTAGTTTACTCTAAGAAATGACACGGGTTCACAGAAAAGACGCGGTGTTATCAAATGTTTTGACTCCGTCGAGATAAAACAGACAGTGGATTTTTTTTTTTTTTTTTCGTGCCCCTCCAGTTTGGTATCGTTTGCGTTTCAGCAGCTCGGTGTTTAACTCATTTGACTTCTTTGAACTGTTGGTGCCTGTAGATATGTGAGCAGAGACATTTGTTCTCTGTACAATTTGCAGACCGTGCATGTTGGATGAGTCACGTCTTGTCCTTCCAACTTGCACTAAAAATGGATCCAACTGTTCTCAAAATGATGACAAATTCAATTAGAAATATTTTAACGGGTTTTGATTTCCACCTCTTTTTTTTTTTTAATGTTTAATGTCGATCTTTTGAATGTTTAAAGTTTAAACTCCTCATATATCGTATGCTCTTTTTGGGTTTTTTTTCCTTACTTCATTTCTCCCTCAGCCTCTGCAGAACAGACACATAAAATGATGCTTCTGCCAGAGCAAAGTAGGTCATGTGGGTATCCGATTTGTCGTAGATCTTTCAGACTACTGTGCCGCATCGTCTAACGACATAAAAGACGACATCAAGAATCAAAAGTGGCAACTGCAAAAATGGAGGAAGTGCTACGTGCCTTCAGTGGATGAATAACTGTTATGCAGCTCGTTAAACTGAAGAAAGACATATTAATGTTGCACATTTGGTGTCAACACTAAAGCTGCCACGATTAGTCGACTAATCGACTATTAAAGTAGTCGACGAATAATTTAATTCCTCGTTACTTTATGTTATATAGAGTTAGAGTGGAGTAAAGTTGAAAGATATAATGCTATCATGCTAGCTTTTTGGACTATATTTGCATTTATTAAGGCAATCTGGAGTTTAACTAATATTTTAGCTACATGATAGCTATTTTGGCTAATTTATAATTTTTTATAATTTTTTAGGCTATTTTGGAGAATAGCTAATATTTTAGCTACATGCTAGCTGTTTTGGCTAATTTGAAATTTTTTCTGGTTTTTAGGCTAATTTGGCATTTAGCTAATATTTCTGCTACATGCTAGCTATTTTGGCTAATTCCGAATTTTTTCCGTTTTTTTAGGCTATTTTGGAGTTTAGCTAATATTTTAGCTACATGCTAGCTATTTTGGCTAATTTAGATTTTTTTAAATTTTTTAGGCTATTTTGGAGATTAGCTAATATTTTAACTACATGCTAGCTATTTTGACTAATATAGATTTTTTTTTGTTTAGGCTATTTTGGAGATTAGCTAATATTTTAGCTAAATGCTAGCTGTTTTGGCTAATTTGAAATTTTTTCTGGTTTTTAGGCTAATTTGGCATTTAGCTAATATTTCTGCTACATGCTAGCTATTTTGGCTAATTCTGAATTTTTTCCTTTTTTTAGGCTATTTTGGAGTTAAGCTAATATTTTAGCTACATGCTAGCTATTTTGACTAATATAGATTTTTTTTGTTTAGGCTATTTTGGAGATTAGCTAATATTTTAGCTAAATGCTAGCTGTTTTGGGTAATTCATAATTTTTTCATATTTTTTAGGCTATTTTGGAGTTTAGCTAATATTCATCCATAAAATATCTATGTTAACTAAGGGATTTTTTCTTTTTTCAGGTTAATATGGCATTTAACTAATATTTCAGCTACATGCTAGCTTTTTTGGCTAATTTTGGATTTTTCTGTTGTTTAGGCTGTTTTGTTTAGCTAATATTTCTGCTGCAAGTTAGCTATTTTGGCTAATTTTAGGATTTAGTTTCCTTTTCATAGGTTAATATGGCATTTCACTAATATTTCAGCTACATGCTAGCTATTTTGGCTAATTTTGGATTTTTTGTTTTTTTAGGCTGTTTTGGAGATTAGATAATATTTCAGCTGCATGCTAGCTGTTTTGGCTAATTTATGCTTTTTTTATTTTTTTTAGGCTTATTTGGCATTTAGCTAACATTTTTGCTGGCTATTAACTTCAGTGTTTTCAGCTATTGGCTTCAGCGATTTTAGCTATCAATTTCATATCCATTAGCACAAGCATCTTTCAGTGGCCAAATTCAGCTCACAGCATTCACACTAGTATTATATATATATATATATAGTCTTTAGTTAGTTTAAAGCTGAGATGTGTGCTTTACATCCAGTTTGCGTATGACCCGATTAGTCGACTAATCTGAAAAAATAATCAGTGATTAGTCGACTATTAAAATAATCGTTTGTGGCAGCACGAGTCAACACTTTTCCTTTTTAGGCCTAAAAGTCCTACAAAAACTGTCTCTGTGGAGGTGGACATGAGAGGCATGCTTGTGACGCACTATGGGGGAGAAAAACAATCTGCATTCTTTGATAATAAGTCCAGAGGAAAACATTTGGCTGGAACTGGGAAAAGACATGGTTTCAAACACTTTGGCTAACACACTGTAAACCTCTCGCTGGGCTGGATTGTGTTAATGGTGAAAGATTCCTCTGTTGAACCCACCAGCTCGCTTGTGTTTCTCCCCAAAAGGTTGCAAAGGTTAACGCTACGTCTCGGCACAACATTTGTCTCAAGCGGTGCCATACATTGTGCTGACGGAGAGCCCTCCCTCGTGCCACGCTGGTATTTCTAGTCTGAGGGTTGACAGAAGAGGGGGGGAGGCTTTTGTGCTCTAACTCCTCTCTGGCCCAGGGCCATACATATCCAGTCTGTCATCCATTGATATGCTTGGCTTGCCATTTTATAATTCATATCGAATGTTGCGGGTCCATGGTAGGGCGATCATGAATTATCTGCTAAACCGTGGGAGATTCACAGATGACTGGTCAATCTGTGTGGTGAGAACAAGTGAAGAGAACTAAAAAAAAAAGAGGGATACATCAGTCTTTTATTGAAATTCTGCCCAATTGGAACCATTTCAAAAAAATAAGGCAGGAGTTCATCATCCCAATTGAACGGAGTCTCCAGCAAAGTTGCACCAAAATATTGATATTGCGATACATCGCGATATTTACTCCTGGAATTGATTCTCGATGAGTTCTCACCAAGTATCAATCTTTTATTTTCATTTGCAGAGGCTTTAAAATGTTATATTCCTTTGGTTAGACGTTCCTTCAGAGGTAGATGGGGGCGCGCGTTGCCAGACTGGCTGTCGGGTGTACCAATGTAGCTCGTAGCTACTTGAATTATTACATTTTTGTTCTGTTGTTTACAACAATTTTCACTGCTGTTCATGTCTACTATTGTTAACACAGAATTTTACAGATTATTCCAATTCAATTGGTGTCAAAGACAGTACAGGGTTCTGCTCTGATGGTTGAAGAAAAATAAAAAAATATTTTCTATTTTAAATTAAAATTGTGATTCATCAAAGCAGAGCCTTTGACCACCAAAAATCATTCGGAGATTAGTGTACGGACAGAATTCAAATGGACTAAAAAATATAATATGGGTCACTTGGTTCTGATCTGTTCATTTCTAGCCGAGATTCACCAATGATGGTAAAATAAAAATGTTTTTTTTTTTTTTTTCACTGCTGCTTTGGGATCATCAACTATGGTCTTTTATTTTGAAAGGATGCCATGCAAACCTATGGCAAAAAAATTCCACCAGTAAAATATTTTAAACTATTTCATCTTTTTAAACTGCTATTTAAGTTATAGCTGCAGTAGCATAAAAAGTGAGTCTTATTTTCCTTAAAGAAGAGTTTGTGGCTCCTTTTGGATTGTAGTCAGGAGGAAATGGGCCTGAATGGCTCTGAAAGTGTTGAAGCTGCAGACGCCTAACATAGTATTACTGATTTCACTAATGTTGCACAAAAATGTATATTATTGTTGCACAAAATTAGACAGAAGTTGTTCACTAAAAATAAATATTCTTCTATATATTGTGACTTATTACAGATAATTTTTTTTAAAACCAATTATTGCAGTATTGTTATATTAACGATATCGTGAGCCATATATTTGATTTTTGCACATATATAAAATACAATCATATGGATTACAGTGACAAATACAACTAAAATATATCTGTGCTGGAGAGAATGTGAAGACTACACAGGTCTTATGGAACCACCTCCCTCAAAACATAAAATGATACATTTTGAAATAGTTTATAAAAGTAAGCTTCATTTTTATTTATTTTTTTTTTATTTCTCAAACAAGTAAATAAAGTAAGAGAGTAAGAGCTTTGGCCTTCTGTACCTGAGGTACCCAGTGGTTCCCAGCACTAACGGAGACGGAACATTTTTTTCTAATTTTCTCCATTTTTTTCCCTCTTTAATCTTCCGATTCAATTTTGTCAGGAATTTTTCACAACTCCTTTTTTTTTTTTTTTGCATGCCTCTCAGTGTGTCTGTGTGTTTTAATAACAGCCTGGAAAGTTTTGAATCATTCGAGAACATGAAACAGAAATGAGCCAGACCCACATGAATCTCCAGGATCAGGATTTCACTCGGAGGAAATGAAATACAATATCACCCTGGATGGGGTCATCCTAGATTTACTGCAATAGAAATTTCCTGAGTGCCTTTTTGGAAAAGCAGAAGCAGCGAGGAATCTTTCCATCCTGTACTTTAGGTGGGACTCTTTCTGCTCTGGAAGACTCCCTGCTCTGTATTTTTTTTTTTTTTTTTGTACAGTCTCAGTTACATGGCAGTCTGATGAACGAGGACTTAATTTAATGGGCGCAAACTGCAGTTGTCTTTAATTTTATTTGCCAAACATGCATTAAATCTCCATTGCTTGAAGCATCTCAAGTCACACGGCTTACCTTTACTTCAGGCGGCCTAATTTTATTAAAACCTAATTCCGGTTTCCAGGCGGGGAGGAAAAACTGGACTCCAATTCACAAACTTTCCTTGGACCGCCTCTGTGAAAGGCGCTGTTTCACAAGGTGGGGGGGTTTCAGCTGTCATAACAAAGCTTTGCATTTAATCTTGAAAGGAAGCAGAGAAGTTTGAAACAGAAATGAAGGCCTCGCTGCTTTTGGTTGTGTCTTGGGAGGTGTTTGCCGACGCAGGAAAAAACAGCGATCTGCTGAGGCAACAAGAACCTGTCGCACTTTTGCGCGTTTTAACATTAGCGGGAGTTTAAAAAGGCCCGGAGGCATGTCACATCTAATTCATCTGAACTGAAAGAACAATAACACAACAAACAAGCCAAAACAAGAGCATAAAAAAGTATAGAAGATTTTCCTGTTTAGGCGGTTATAAATACCTGCAGCCTCATTTTAAAGTTTTCTTTGATCCTGACATATATTTGAAGTAGTAATTTTTCATAGATCAGGCGTAGAACGAAGAACGGAAACGTCATTTTGACATTTTCAGAATGATTAGAAGAAAGTACTGTTTTGTGTTTCCCTCTCAGTCAGAAATGTCGTTACAAGGAAAGATCTCTGATTTATTTTTTTTTTTAGCTGAAGGTTTCGACATGCTCTGCAAATTGTAGACTTAGAAGTTATGTTAACAGCAGGACAAGAACAGCAATCAATAAAAACAGAGCGGCGGGTTTGATAAATGTGCTTTTTGTAACTGAAATGTGTTCGCAGAGATGATTAAATAGAAGCCTGAACCGGTTCCACTGTGGTTCAACAGGCGCTGGTTTCTGTTTCACTCACTCTCACAAGGCTAATGGTCATATATGATGTGAGTCGGTGTAATGATGTGTGTAAGGTCCCTGTGTGTCTGCCGGCCAGCCCGTGCTACAGGCCATGAATGTGGCTCTGTTGAATTTGCTGCTTTAGTAATCTCCTCAGGGTGGGAGTCTGTGCCACGGAGCATGACCACACATTTTTTGTCTAGGAATTAAATGTCACCTCAGGGCGGGTCACCTGCAAACAAAAGGCCACCAGCCGATTTGCAGGTATAAACAGTCTCAGATAAGGAAGCCCTCTCCTGCCGGGCAGGAAATTGAATAAGTACGGAGCAAGAGAAAAAGTCAGCGAAACAGCCGAGCACAAAGAACGTTTTTGTTTGCCTTATTCTATCAGTATTGACCTCTTGTAGCGTTTATCCGTATTGAGTGTGTACGGCACAATGGTTTTATCGAAGATGAGGAGCAGGAAGCTGTCTGTCATCTCGATCTCCCCATCTGGGTATCTGTTATCAGCGCTCCTGTTTTTCTGCTCACATTGACCGGAATGCTGGTGGAAGGGAATGAAGCAAGGTCATCGCGCTCAAGTCAATCAAAGTGGTCAGTGTTGCAGAGATAGCGGGGGTTACTGCCAAGGAATGTGATTTTTTTCTGATAGATCGCCGACGGAGGTGCAAACAAAGTTCACTACTCTGAACTGCATGTATATTTAGGAACTCGAAAGTGAAAAGACTATGGAAACTAGAAAAGTTGCATTACCTGGGTTTAGTGCCAGTGTGATGCTTTCTGCTGAAGATGGTGATGCAATTTACTTTGATTGCTGAAGGGATTTGCTGAAAATGCAAAAGCTATTTGCAAAATGTTGAATTTCCTTGAAGAACTAGGAAACAGTGTTGAAGTTGACCTAGATTTCTGAAAAATTTGTAGTAAAATTGCTTAAAAATCCCTAATACTGTACATGCCAATTTTGCAAAAAATGTATCGTGTTGCTTAAAGACTGTATGAGCTAAACTCCAAATTAGCCCCAAAAACCTTAGAAGGTAAGGCATCTAATTTGGCATCTAGTAGATATCAAATTAGCCACAAAAAAGCCAGCATGTTCCTTAAATGTTAGCTGAACTCCAAAATAACCTAAAACTCCTCAGTAAACTAAATTAGTCAAAAACGTTAGCATGTTGCTAAAATAGAAGTTAAACTCTAAATTAGCCAAAAAACGTCACATCAAACGTCACTTTTTGACGTTTTGGATGTCCAAGACTCATCATTTTTTTGACGTGCTGACTGTTCCCTTTAAATCACGGGTTGCAAACTGGCACTTGGTACCAGGCCACAGACGGGAGAAAAAATGCATACTCTAATCCAGGTTCCCCAACCAGAAAGGCCAAGTGGGCCCCATATGGTTTAAAGATGGGCAGAAAGTGTGGGGTCCAATTGGGTTTCTCTGCAGTTTCCACGGTGGCCCCGCCTGTGTTTGCCCACATTGGCACTAAGCTGGCTAGCTCACAACACTAGCCAGTTGCCTGTTGAACAGCACAGCGAACTCCATTGCCCCGAGGCCGACAGAGCAAACGAGTTCTGCCGCGCCAGGGGCTGGCAGAACAAATGAGTGCCGCGGCAGGGGCCGGCAGAGCAAGCAAGTACTGCGTCAGGGGCCGGCAGAACAAGCGAGTGCCGTGCCAGGGGCTGGCAGAACAAGCAAGTGCCGCGCCAGGGGCCGGCAGAGCAAGCAAGTGCCGCGCCAGGGGCCGGCAGACCAAGCGAGTGCCGCGCCAGGGGCCGGCAGAGCAAGCACGTGCCGCTCATGCTGCTGGTCCCTTGGCAGCGTAGCCAATGTGGGCAAACACAGGTGGGGATACCATGGAAAGTGTGGACAAACCCAATTTTATGCCCACTTTTAAACCATATGGGGTCCACTTGACCTTACTGGCTAGGACCCGGTACTCTAGCCCTAACACATTACTGGTACTGGTTTCTTTTTTTTTGGTTACCCTTTTGTTGTCTGTTGTGACTGTTTTTATTGTTTTAAATAGTGTTCAAAATAGATTGAAACTGTAGCTGTAAAAACTGTACCCTAGCCTGGTAGCGTTACTACGCCCGGTACAGCCAGTACGTCATAAAACAATGAGCCGGGTCACCCAAAACGTCCAAATGTGATGCAAAGGGGGCCCAAACCATCCATCCATCCATGACGAGTTGGGAGTGAGAATGTGTAGCACCATTACCTTTTCATCACAAGTGGGTGCAACTTCCTTTATCCTTATGAATACTTTTACAATACACTTACCACAGTGGTACTTTCCACTTTAATCCCTTGAGGTTCCCGTACAGACCTTAAAAGAACTGCAAGACTCACCTTAAGATGCAGCCGCCCCTTCCTACGACCCAAAAGCTCCTAACACCCATATGGGTGCATGTGACCTTACTAACTCAAAGTGTTGCATATCAGTGCAAAGCCGCTTTTCTCAGCTTCAGAATCCACTGCAATTTTGTTAATTGCATAATCGGTTGAAGAGTTCTTGTAGTAGAAAGACTGTCAATTCTGGAGCTACAGTAAAGCTCTGGTATTAAAGGGTTAAACACATGACCTTTTTTTGCCCTACACAGTAATAGTCTTGCAATAGCACCACAATCCAATGTGCTATTACTGTAATCTGTCTATAATAATGATTTTCTGCTGTAAATTATTGACAGAAAATCAGCAAAACCTTAGGCGGGATTGTGTGAGTCTAAATACTGGGGTGGCTCACATTGTAGCTTGAATTTCCAGAAGCTTGATGTGCAAGAACACAGCGGAACAACCAACACACTTTTCAAATTAGGTCAAAGCAGAGTTTGCAGTGTGGAAAAGTGCTCCTGGAGGATGAGTGCTCTTAAGCCGGATGCTCTCGACTTGTCCCGGAGACATTCCTGATAAAAATCACCTGCCTTAATTGCATTAAAAAGTTGCATTTTATTTCGCTCTGAAATTCATACCAGATGAGAAGCATATGCAAAAAGTAAAAAAGAGGCATAACAAAACAATTATGGATGTTTGTGCAAAAATCAGCCAGAAAAAGTCTGGAGATGAAGCGCTGAGAACAATTTCATGAATGAACGCTAAAGTTCTCATGTGCCTCAACACAAACAGTTACCCCCTCACTGCATATGGGTTCCTTTATGAGCGGAAATACCAGCGCGGTCCAGTGGAAAGGTTGCATGTTAGAAGATTCTCATCAGCTCTGCATTGTCAGTCAAGCTAGAGTCCTCGTTCTTATCAGAGTTGCTTTTTCTTTCTCATCTCTGTGCCCTGATCTTTCCTCCAGTCATCGCTGTATCTCATTATGCATGTAATCCATGATGCAGCTGCAGCTTCTGCTGTCACCCTGTCAATGCTCTGCACAGGCCGGGGTGAAAAGTGAGGTAGGAGATGCTTAAGGGAACCAGCATACAAGAACAGCGATGGGGACAAACTCATTTCCTGCTCCTTCTTCTCTGCTTCCCCCCGTCTTTCTTACTCTCAAATCCCACCCTCTGGGGTGGGGGGGGGGGGACCTGATGCATCCTGAGAGGTTTCTTGCTTGAAAAATCCAGCTGGGGCTTAAGTGCAAAGGGTAAAAAAAATGGCTTCAAGAGGCGTTGGGTATCACTTGGGATAGATCAAACCTGCGAAGCTACAATCCTCCGTCACTCCGGAGAGTTCCTTTAACTTGCCTCTTTCTGCGTGTTTCATCAACTTCCCCAAAGAGACGCAACAGTATGTTAGATATTGAACGAGCCATGAACTAATTCTGTCAAAGTGACTGCCTTACAGGAACGTATAGGATGTTTTCATCATCAGAGGCATAATAGATTTTTTTTTAATGTTTTGGTATCTCAGACAGCTGCTGGAGTGGTGCTTCTTTTTGTTTAATCTTTGATAAATCTGGAAGAAAATGGTTAATCCGTTTTTTTCCAGCAGCGTTATGCCAATGTTGGCAGATCAGCATGAATACAGCAGGTATTGATCTAAAGGAAGCATCCATTCGTCTATCTTTTACTTGTTATCCATTGCTGGGGGCAGCAGAGATGCCTGGACCTCCATCTCCACAGAAACTTCAGTCGGGGGTGCTCCCAGACCAATGGAGAGACACCGTCCCTTCAGCACGCTTCCTACAAATGCCTCCCGAAGGAGGTGTCCAGGAGGCACCGTGCCTGAGCCACCTCCTTCCAGGTGACTGAGCTCCTCACCCCATCTCTGAGGGAGCGCTCAGCCACCCTGCGGAGGAAACTCATTTAAGCATCCGGGATCCTTTCCTCCTTTCCTTTCGGCCGTGACCCAAAGCTTGTAACCATAGGTGAGGGTAGGACCAGTAAACGAGAGCTTTGTCTTTTGGCTCAGGTCCTTCTTCACTGCATTGGATCAATACAGCATCAGAAAGATGCTAGGTTGAGAAAAATAGGCTTAATAAACTCACAATCTTTTGGTTGATTGTAAAATAACTTTTAGCCTAAATGCAACAATTTATTGCACCTCATATGTATATATATATAGTTATACATATATACACTGTATATGTATATATATACCGCGACCCCGAAAGGGAAGAAGCGGTCAAGAAGATGAATGAATGAATGTATATATATATATATATATATATACATAGTTATACATATATACACTGTATATGTATATATATACTCTGTATATGTATATATATATATATATACATATTTATATATATATATATCATGTATGTGTATATATATATGATATATATAGTTATACATATATACACTGT
>NC_050528.1:6775809-6776940 GCF_002922805.2 Oryzias melastigma
CCCACACACACATATATATATATATATATATATATATATAATTTTATGCAGTTTCTTTACATTTAGGATCTGTTTCTTTGATGTGCACCCCCAGGGTCAGGGATCATCATACTACAACCCGACAGAAGAAAAACCTTAATTCTTTTTTTCTCTACATTAAAACAGTTTTGCAGCCCTTTTCTCCCCCCTTTGTTTTAAGTTTCTGCTCCCATGAGAGAAAGTCCTCATCTTCAGCCATCTTGCAGCTTAGCTGGCTGTTTTGCAGAGCCAGAATAGTCAGCTGTGTCCACTTTGCATCACTTGTGGTGAAATGTAAACATTTTGTGTGTGTTGTCTAATCCCAGGGATGGATTCCTGCTACATCAAGACAAAGTGCTTTGAGAGTTTTGATTATTTTGTGTTGTGAGATGCTATGAGGGAGAGTGTAAGTTGGTTTACACATTTTGTTGTTTTTTTTTTTTTGTTGTTGCATGTTAGGATTTCTTCTCCAGAGGCTTTCTCTTTTGGGGCTCGTGAATTTTGCACTTCTGCGTTGGTTGTTTTAATGTAAAATACATAACTTTGGATGAATCTTTTAAGCATTTTGCCTTTTAGTCTGACATATAGCAAGTTGTTTCAAGTAAAAATCCACATACTTTGCTTTTTCCACCATTCAAAATGACTTTTTTGTGTTTTTGAGGCATATTGTCAAACACTTACTAAAAAAACAGAAAATACAGGCCAACCTGAATCATATATTGAGTCTGAGCCGATGTAATTTAATTATTTAAAGCAATTTTCATCAAGCGCTTTTACTTCTACCTTGCAGTAAATGCATTTTTGCAAATCAGAAAACCCTTCGCTGCAGGCTCCTCCCCCAGACTAACACACCCACTTTCTCCGCGGAGCTAGCGGTAATTTTGGCAAACGTTTTAATTTCATATGTATATATATATATATGTGTGTGTATACATATATATTATATACTGTATGTGTATATATATATATGTACATATATATATATATATGTGTGTGTGTGTGTGCATATATATTATATACTGTATGTGTATATATATATATACATATATATATTTGTGTGTGTGTGTGTGTGTGTGTGTATACATCTATATTATATACTGTATGTATATATAT
>NC_050528.1:6777007-6781034 GCF_002922805.2 Oryzias melastigma
TATATATATATATATATATATATATATATATATATATATCTCAGTCTAGAAAAAAAAAACTTTTCCATGACGTCAGTCAACATACATGTGTGCTTTCACAACATTGGAGCACTTGTTGGAGCTCATTGTAAATGATCTGTCGTGGAAAACAGACATCTGGTGTGATGACATCTTTTTTTTCTATAAATCGACCAACCTGGGGAGTCGAGAAGCATCAGCAAGTCACACTTACCCATAATAAATGACATATCCTTTCCTGAAGTGGCCCCATGGAGACATGCGTCACTGCCGAATCTGTGGGCCGCTCCTTCCCAACTTAAAAAACATTTAGAGGATAAATTAGAGAATGGTTTGTGGTCCTGAATACAAATGGCAGCTTGGGAAATTTGAACTGGAAATGCTGAATTCATGTATCTGTGAACAGAAAAGGGATACGACTCAGAGAGCTCCGAGTAACCACAGATGGACTCGGTTCTATACTGCCAGTTTCTATTTTAGAATTCTTATATGGGAATAAAGAGTGTCTGATAGCAGCAGTCTGGGAAAGGCGGGTGTAGCCCCAGGGTTTGTGGTCTTGTCTGACACCGTCTTTGGAAGCGATTCCCAGCAAGGTGGACTAGAATGAGGACCGAGGTGTCGGGGGAAATGGCGCTTCATGTCCAACTTGATTTTCGGTGTTTCTCCGCGTTTTGACAGTTAAAATGAAATGTGAGCTTTGGAGGCGCGGGGAGGACTTTGGGATGTTGTCTGTGTTTGAAAACCAGGTGTTACTTTGTGAATCCCAAATCTCCTTTCTAATCTCTCACCTCTCCTGTGTGCTTATCACACCTGATGGGCAGTCATGATCCTCGTCTGTGAACATTTTGGCAATCCCCTTAAACGTTATGTAATGTTTACTGTCTCTCTCTGATGAAAATCATGTTTTTTCAGTTTTTAACATCTATGTGTGGATTTTTTCTTAAGAAAGAGAAGAAATGTAATAAGAAATAATTTCGTTTTTGCATTTTCGACTATTTCTCCTTTTGTCAATCAATGAAAGTTCAGTCCATGAAGCTCTTCACGTCCTCGTCCGAGCTAACATCCGGCTCAAAACGATACGGCTGGATACTTTTATGTATGTTACGGTGGGAGGATCAGGGGCGGAGTTACTCAGCTCAGCTCCAAAAGCCACGCCCCCTCAGAGGAGATTTTTGAAACAGAGGCTTCAGATCAACATGAAAAATTGCTTTTTAAGACATTTAGGTTGTGGAATTTTATTTAAAAAATCATAATCATAATTAAAACACTACTGAGAACATTTTTAAATAAAAACAATTATCATAGGGGGACTTTAAAAAGGACTGCTACGATTAGTGGATTAGTCACGACAATGTTGACTATTAAAATAGTCGATTACTTATTAAATGGTCGATTATTATTTTTTTGTTTTTTATCTTAAAACTACAGTGCATGTTTGCCAATGCCGCGTCTACCTCTGTCTTTGATACACATGTGCAATAGTGCTAATCTGGGTCAGTAGTCATGTCACAGGAAGTTATAGGAAGACTTGAGTACCATAACAACACGCTAACAGAGCTTGAAAGTGAGAAACATAAAAAATAAAATAAAATGAGACAAAATAGTCCAATATCTGTAAGGCTGCACTACATGAACACCGGAAGAGGAAGTACGTTGCGAGTATGATAACGCTGAGGAGGAAGCTAAGCTAGCATTAGTGCAAATGGAGAGCAAACTTATTAGCTAAATGTTTTTTGTGCATCCCTGCAACCTCTACCGCACTGGAGTGAAATGTCTCTGCTGAAGGGAACGTCTGCTCTAAGAAGAGATCTTTCTGAAAGACGTGTAGAAAGGCTAACCTTCCTGGTTGTGAGCAAGAGCAACGTACTGTTTGGAACTATATAGAGACAGAGTGTAGTGAAGTTTAATACAGTTGTCGACTAATCGGAAAAAAATATCTGTGATTAGTCGACTATTAAAATAATCGTTTGTGGCAACCGTTGTTTAAAACTGCTTTTTTTTTGTCCTCAAACTGCTTTGGTTTTGCATAAAGAATAGATTTTTTCTATTTGGCAATCCATCAAGTTTCAACATTTGAGAAGAAATGGGCAGAACCTGAAGGATTTCTTTTTTTTATGTTAGGAAGTCAAATGTGTTTTTCATGTTTTTGGCTCATTTAACAAGTTCCCTTTACTTCCCCAAATAAAAACCCGATGGCCGCTCTGTCACTCCGGATATTGGATTATGGCGGCATGCCCCACTGTTGGAAGAAAAGCTTGACTCTAAGATTTGTTCTTTCCTCCAGAGATTTTGGCTACCAGTAGAATCAGGGAATGGGCCGACATAAAAAGACAAACAATCTTGAAGTGCCGCTGCTGTGACCACAGTGGGGGTTATCTTATTTAACTAAGGGCTACACCCTCCTTTATGGGGCAAAAGAAAGCGTCCCTGGCAAACCAAAGCCAGGAACAATGGGGGCCAGCCTCTGGGAAACGGGGCCATTTGCATGCAGCTGTTTGCCGTTTCCCGGACCACAAAGGCCAATCAAAGGAACCTTAATGAGGGATGACAAGCGTCAAAAAAACGCTTTTGCTCTCTGTCTGTGCCAACCCATGTCTCACTGTCCCCAACTTTTCTTCTTTTTTTTGGTGATCAGACATTCCTCTAGTTTTCTCTGCCACCGTCTGATGCAGTTTGATGGGTTAAAGGTTCATCCCGACTGCTCTCTTGAGATGTGACGCCGAGCCGCTACGATGAACCTGAACATATGTGTTATAGTCTGCTGCTTGCAGTTGCCAAATAGCGGCATTTCAACACCAAACCTCTATTATCTTTTTGTTTTTTCTCAAGGGCTTGAAACGGTAACTCTGCGGATGATGTCACATGCACCCATCTGAGCCACAGTGCCACTTCCAATTTCAAGGGTGTTGATAGAAAACAAAATATGTATTATGAGAAGGATTGTCGCCAGTGAATTACAAGCTGTCAGCTGGAGAAGAAAAAAAAATCTACTAAAACGCAACCTAAGAGGCTTCAGTACTGCGGTAGCTTTGCTCTCTTAAGCTCAGGAGAGGGCTTAGCAGGCAGGTCAGGGGAAGGAATCTGAAAAGCTACTTTCTGCGCAGTCTATCACTGACCAGAATACATGATAAGGCCTCGTGTCAACAAGGGCACGAACGAGGATCAGAGCCAATTATTGCCACATCAAAGTGGTTACCATGGCAGTTTCACTAAATGGTCTACATCAAACCTACAAATCCCATTCTGATTTTTATGATTCAGGGGGAAAAAAAGAAAAAAAACACCCTATTCTCAGCAGATTCTAACAGCGTGTTTGTATTATGGATTTTATCGTGCACGTTTCTTGACAACTTTTCCCCCTGCAGCTGGGGTCCGTCTGTTGCAATTTTCAGCTGCTGCAAAGTTGAACAATCAGAAAGGGGGGAAAGAAAAGCACAAAGTGTGAGATGAAAAGCTTTTCATGCCTCCCCAAGACGCACTGTGCAAACAAACGACCTTCCTTTCCTTTCAAAATCCGGCAAAACTTGTTTAAACCCAGGAACTCCGCGCACAAAAGAATACACACATCAAGAAAGACGTGTTGTCACAAGGTTTTTCCCTATTAGTGGCGTCTAAATCCTGGGTAACATCCAGTTGACTTGATCAAAAAAGTCTTTGTCCGGTCAGAAAGGAAAAAAAAATATTTAAAAACAGTATTAAGGCACAATTTAGGATATAATTGTCAAAATCAATCATATTATATAATAATTATATCCGGCCCTTAAGATAATTTTACTTTATTGTTATTAATTTCCCAATGTTATCTTGCGCTCATTTCTAACTTGTATAATTTTGACAAAGTATATTTTTATGGAGGGTAAAACATTGAAAGTTATTTAAGGTTTAAGTTGATTTATTCTGGAAAAATATTAATTTTTATTTTTCATAATTACCGTATTTTCCGGACTATAAGTCGCGTTTTTTTTCATAGATTGAATGTCCCTGCGACTTATACTCCAGTGCGACTTAT
>NC_050528.1:6781109-6781333 GCF_002922805.2 Oryzias melastigma
GTGCAAACAAACGACCTTCCTTTCCTTTCAAAATCCGGCAAAACTTGTTTAAACCCAGGAACTCCGCGCACAAAAGAATACACACATCCAGAAAGACGTGTTGTCACAAGGTTTTTCCCTATTAGTGGCGTCTAAATCCTGGGCAACATCCAGTTGACTTGATCAAAAAAGTCTTTGTCCGGTCAGAAAGAAAAAAAAATATTTAAAAACAGTATTAAGGCACA
>NC_050528.1:6781453-6826427 GCF_002922805.2 Oryzias melastigma
TATGTATGCTTTTTTCTTCTTCATTATGCATTTTTTGGCCCCTGCGACTTATACTCCGGTGCGACTTATAGTCCGAAAAATACGGTATATTAAAAAGTTGCAGTATTAAAGTTTTAAAAATTGGCATTATGGCTAGTTTTTTGGAGTATTTTGGCATTTACTAAGATTTTTACGATATCCTGGAGTTTAGCTAATGTTTTAGCCAAATGCTAGCGGTTTTGGCTAATTTAGACTCATTTTTCAGTTTTTAAGGCTGTTTTGGAGTTTCGCTAATACTTCAGCAACTTGCTAGCTGTTTTGGCTAATTTAGGCTTTTTAAAAGTTTTTTTTGGCCATTTTGGTGTTGGGCTAATATTCACACTCTAGATGTTTTGGTTAATTTAGACTAATTTTTCAGTTTTTTAAGGCTTTTTTGGAGTTTAGCTAATATTTTAGCTACATGCTAGCTGTTTTGGCTAATTTAGGCTTCTGAAAATCTTTTTAGGCCGTTTTGGCGTTTTGCTAATATTTACACTAGATGTTTTGGCTAATTTTGGCTCTTTTTTTAGGATGTTTTGGATTTTTGCCAATATTTCAGCTACATGCTAGCTGTTTTGGCTAATTTAGGCTTTTTAAAAGTTTTTGGGCCGTTTTGGCGTTAGGCTAATATTCACACTCTAGATGTTTTGGCTAATTTAGACGATTTTTTCAGTTTTTTAAGGCTGTTTCGGAGTTTAGCTAATATTTCAGCTACATGCTAGCTGTTTTGGGTAATTTAGGCTTTTTAAAAGTTTTTTGGCCATTTTGGCGTTAGGCTAATGTTTACACTCTAGATGTTTTGGCTAATTTAGACTATTTTTTTTAGGCTGTTTTGGCTAATTTAGGCTTCTTAAAAGTTTTTGGGCCGTTTTGGCGTTAGGCTAATATTCACACTCTAGATGTTTTGGCTAATTTAGACTAATTTTTCAGTTTTTTAGGCTGTTTCGGAGTTTAGCTAATATTTCAGCTACATGCTAGCTGTTTTGGCTAATTTAGGCTTTTTAAAAGTTTTTTGGCCGTTTTGGCGTTAGGCTAATATTCACACTCTATATGTCTTGGCTAATTTAGGCTTCTTAAAAGTTTTTGGGCCGTTTTGGCGTTAGGCTAATATTCACACTCTAGATGTTTTGGCTAATTTAGGCTTCTTAAAAGTTTTTGGGCCGTTTTGGCGTTATGGTAATATTCACACTCTAGATGTTTTGGCTAGTTTAGACGATTTTTTCAGTTTTTTTAGGCTGTTTCGGAGTTTAGCTAATATTTCAGCTACATGCTAGCTGTTTTGGCTAATTTAGGCTTCTTAAAAGTTTTTTAGGCCGTTTTGGCGTGAGGCTAATATTCACACTCTAGATGTTTTGGCTAATTTAGACGATTTTTTCAGTTTTTTTAGGCTGTTTCGGAGTTTAGCTAATATTTCAGCTACATGCTAGCTGTTTTGGCTAATTTAGGTTTCTTAAAAGTTTTTTAGGCCGTTTTGGTGTGAGGCTAATATTCACACTCTAGATGTTTTGGCTAATTTAGGCTAATTTTGAGCTTTTTAGGTTGTTTTCAAGTTTAGCTAATATTTCAGCTACATGCTAGCTGTTTTGGCTAGCCTAAGTTTTTGTTGTTGTTTGTTTTTAGTCTAATCTGGCATTTAGCTAACATTTTAGCTGGTTTTCAGCTTCAGCTTTTTCAGCTATTAGCTTCAGTGATTTCAGCTATCAACTTCATCATTTTCAGGTATCAACTTCAGCATATTTAGCTATCAGCACTAGCATCTTCAGCAGCCAAATTCAACTTCTCGCATTCACACTAGCATTATCACAGTTAATGCTATATATCTAGTTTATAATTATGTTAAAAATCGTGGTTTTAAAGTTTTACAAAATATAGTTTTAGAGTGTTCAATAGATGTTTATCCTGATCGGCCCGCGACCTATGGTGTGTTTTGGACTTTTGCCCCTTGTGCGATTGAGTTTGACACCCCTGTTTTAAGGTTTTAGACAGATATGTCATTACACGCCCAATTACAAGTTGACAGGACAGTCATTAATGAGCACACAACTATCTATAGTTTGTAGAAAAAGCAATTTGTTCTTTAGGCCGCCAGCACAGTCTAGATACTCCCCCTAATTGATGTAGTGTTAGCCTATGACCAGAGAGATCTATACAGGCGTGGGGAGAGGAGGCTAGCAAGGCACAAGCCTAATCAATTGCCGGGCTTCTGTTGACAACAGCATGCCATCGTGCCATAGTGCTCTGATAGATGAGCGGAGCCGCCAGTGGACAGCCAGAGACAGAGTTACAAAAAGGCAGATGGCGTGTGGGGCCGTGAGGGTGTTTTAGCCGAAAGACTGTCTCTCTGCTCAGAATTTTAAAACCCCATGAGATGCATTCTTTCTGCCTGTTCTCTGTTGCTGCCATGATAAACCCGTCACTCCTTCCATGAGGAATGGCAGGCAGGACGATCATTATTCTTTGCAGTAAAGCCGCCGATTTCTCCCTGGGTTTTATCATCCACCATTTTGGACAGGTTTTCTGAAAGGTTTGGGTAATTGTCATGGTTATTGGAAAAGACAGAGTGACCCCACAGCCCTTCACTTATGGTTCAGTTACACAGGCGTCTTCTAATGAGGTGATATACAGTCCAGCTAAGCAGAATCTACTGGCCATTAGATGGATCATGGTTTTATAATGAAATGTCTAGTTGCTAAATGCCAGAGAATTTATACCATTAGTTTCATATTTTGTTCTCATGCTACCTCGACAAGAGTCTGTAAAAGTTTTTCCTAATGTGCTATGAGTTTAACATTATATTCTTTAGAGTGAATGTTTTGCAGATGTCGATTCTTCTGTTTTCCCGCACAGAATATCATTATAAGTGAGCTGGACGCAGTGGGCTCAGATGACTAGCAGACATGTGGGTTGGGTTTTAAGAGTAGGAATTTGGAGCCGGAATCGTTTCAGCTTTGAGGAGTTCAAACAATGCTAATTGCATCAGGCCCTGGCTGTCAAAAGTGTGAGGATAATTAAAGCAAGAGGGCAAGAGCGGACCTGGAGTGGTAAGTGTTAGAACATGACAACGCTCGGGAACCAATGGGAGCGTGGAAAAGGTAGCAGGCGGAAAGGATGGCTAATTAGGAGAGAGAAGTGCATAAAATACAAATGGTAGTTGTTCCATCTGGGGCCACCGGTGCTGAAAACGTCCGAGATTATTGACAGTTCATGCTGAGCCACACTTTCCCTTAATTACATACATTTCCATGTTCTACCAAGACTACTTTTTCAGAATTGTAGATTGTTTTTTCGGACTTTTTCATTTCCTCTAGTTCCAAAACCTTCTGTAACGGTACATTACAAAAAGGAAGTGGGCCGTTTCATTGTAATTTGTTGCATATCTGGTACAGATATTTGCACAATTATCCAGAACTGGGGTTATTTGGCCGCTCTCCCATCAGCTTTCTTCCATCTATAGCGCGTGTCAAAGTCAAGACTCGGGGGGCCGGATCCGGCCCTCCGGGTAGTTATATCCGGCCCTCCAAATAAACTTTTTTTTTTGTTATTAATGGATTGATGTTATCTTGCCCTTATTTATATCTTGTATCATTTTGACAAAATTTATTTTTTATGGAGGGTAAAATATTGAAAGTTATTTAAGGTTCAGGTTGATTTATTCTGGAATATTATTATTATTTTTTACTATTCATATAAACTGTTAAAGTTTTAAAAATTGGCCTTCTGCTATCTTTCTGGACAATTTCCGCATTTACGTTTTTTTTTTGTTTTTTTTAGGCTATTTTAAAATTTAGCTAATTTTCAGCCATATGCTAGCTGTTTTGGCTAATTAAGGTTAGTTTTTCAGTTTTTTAGGCTGTTATGGAGTTTGGCAAATATTTACACGCTAGCAGTTTTGGCTAATTTAGGCTTTTTTTGTTTTGTTTTTTTAGGCTGTTTGGGAGTTTAGCTAATATTTACACGCTAGCGGTTTTGGCTGATTTAGGCTTTTTAGAAAAAGTTTCTTAGGCTGTCTTGGAGTTTGGCTAATATTTAGTTGCAGGCGGAAGTTGTTTTGGCAAATATTTTTCAATTTTTTCTAATCTATTTCTAATCTATTTTGAAATTTAGCTATTTTTCAGCTACATGCTAGCTATTTTGGCAAACCTATGCTAGCTGTTTTGGCTAATTTAGGTTTTTTGTTTGTTTTTTAGGCCAATGTGGAGTATAGCTAATATTTCAGCTACATGCTAACTTTTTTGGCTAATTTAGGCTTTTTCCCAGTTTTTTTTTCTTTTGGGGGGGTATTTTTGAAATTTCGTTATTTTTTCAGCTACCTGCTAGCTGTTTTGGCTAACCTAAGTTTTTTTTTCTTTTTTTAAGCTAATTTGGCGTTTAGCTAACATTTTAGCTGGCTATCAGCTTCAGCTTTTTCAACTATTAGCTTCAGCATTTTTAGCTATCAATTTCAGCATCTTCAGCGGCCAAATTCAGCTTACAGTATTCACACTAGCGTTATCACAGGTAATGCTATATATCTAGTTCATAATTATGTTAAAAAGTTATGACTTTAAAGTTTTAAAAATGTAGTTTTAGAGTGTTTAATAAATGTTTATCCTGACCCAAGGTGTGTTTTGGATTTTGGCCCCCTGTGTGATTGAGTTTGACACCCCTGATCTTTAGACTAGTCCTCCTGTGTGGAGTCCAGACTTTTCCCCCTTTTCAATTGTTGGCCCAGTAAAACGGATTATATTGCACTTCAATCTGCTGGGATTCTGCCTTTCTTTGCCCAGGAAACAAAGCAGAAGAAACAAGCGATGGAGCTTTTACAACTGTAAAATAAAACGCTCTTCGTCCAAATAGATTTGGCTTCGGACGTTCTCCATTGGTGGAGACCATCTCGAGGCGCTGCAGCCTTCGCTCGGAAATTTATTAGATTACCTCTGGTCTCCAATGAGTCAAAAAATCTGACAGCCCTGACCACACAGACATGGAGAAAGGAATTATTTTGTCTTTCTCCATTCTTGGATTGCGTGTAATGGTCCATCTGTTTAAAACTGTGGTAAACACTGGACTGCTGTTGCCTATTTATATCGTGCCAGCAGATTTTTACTGCATGATGTGCGGTCTCACTGTATTGATGCAGAGATCTCTTAACCTTTTCATTTAGTGATGCGCCTTCTTCTCTGTGTCTGTGCGTCTCCCTTTGTCAGGTTTCAGCCGTGCCGCTCTGCCTTTCGGGCTGGTCAGGCGCGAGCTCTCGTGTGAAGGATATGCAATCGATCTCCGCTGCCCCGGGAGTGATGTCATTATGATCGAGACGGCCAACTACGGCCGCACCGATGACAAGATCTGCGACGCTGACCCGTTCCAGATGGAGAATGTCAACTGTTACCTCCCCGATGCCTACAAGATTATATCACAAAGGTAAAGCGCTGGGGAGAGATCGGGTTTCACAAACACAACCAGGAGCCGGGGAGGAAAATTATGTTCCAACTTTCTGCTGCACACCAAAGAGATCTTTAAGGCTTTTCAAATGTTATTCCAACTGCAGTTGGACTGAAAGGATCAGTTTGCTTTGGTTGGTTAGCTCAAAAAAAATGTCAGCTCATTCTTCATCTCAGGAATGCCAAAGCAACAGCTTTGAAAGTCTGTTTCATCTCATTCAGAACAGAAAGAAGCTGGTTTTAAGTCTCACTCCCATCATATCTTTAGCTATTTTCAAAGCATTCCAGAAAAACATGTCGTTTTCTAGGACATAGATTCTGCAGAGGGGCAGTAGTTGTGGGCGGGACCGTGTAAGCGGAGCAACCCCACCCCCCTTCCCATCTACAGTGCTTAGTTTACAGTGGTCCCTCGCTCTGTCATGGTACACTTTTCATTGTCTCACTATTTTGCAGATTATTTTAGTGTCATTTTGCATGCCAATTTATTTATTTATTTTATTTTTCAGTTTTATATTTTGATTGGCTGTAGACTATTGCCTGTAAAATTTGATTTTTTCTGCCAATTTTTTAACTATGAGAGTTTAAACAAGAGAATAATTGGTGAAAATATTCATGCCTGTCTGAGAAAAGTTAATAAAATGAATGATGAGGCGTTCTACAATCTTAAAAACATCTATAATCCTACTTTAATCTATTTCACCCATCTTTAGAACCTCCACAATAAACGAGGGACCCCTGTACACTCTCTACTGTTAGCTTACATTACCAGTGCAACCAAGGAATATTGGAGCTCTAGACGTACAGTTTGAGCTAAATACCAGCTTAGACAAGGACAACGAAGACATACATGGATTAGAAGGAAGCTTTTAGCCTTTCTTAAAAAAAATTTTGGGGACAAAAATTAGTTCATATATTTATTATTTCCCCAGTAAACACGGTTGTCCTTTAGCAGTTGTTTCCTCTAACAACCACTAGAGGGCACTGCATCTGAGTATCTGCTACGGACAGCGGCAGAAGAAGAAGTGTCGTCCAAAACAAACATGGAAGAGAATCGGATTGTTTCCCTCTTAAACTTTGACATTTTACACACATCAAAAGATTAGCATTCTTGTATTTGTTTATTCATATTTTTTTCTTTAGCTACGCTGGGCTTGGCGTATTTGTTTTTAAACATCAGACTTTTCCCCCCAAAGTGCGACTTATACTCCAGAGCGACTTATGCTTTTCCTCTTCTTGATATGGAACTCAAAAACACAATTTTAAACTTAAATTTATGTCCTCCATCATGAGAAAAATGCTACAAGAACGTGGTAAAAACACGAAAAGTACAATTTTTATCGGAGTGCATCTTTAACATCCCACCCAGACAAAATATGTTTTTCTTTTGTAAAATCATTCTTTTTATTTGTGATTATACAGTTTTTAGCCAAAATAATAAAAAAAAGACATATTAAGACATATTTACAGCAGCAGTGGCTCATTAGAAATACAATTCTAGGTTGTGGGCGGGACTGTTGGAGTAGTCCCCCCCCTCCTTGGAGCTGAGAGCTCTGTTTGCACACTCACGCGCAAGCTAACAGCCTCAAGCTAACATTAGCGAGCAATATTGCATTGCAGTTTGAAGCCAAATTAAGGCAGAAATGCAATTTGCTACAATTTGGGACTTTGGCCAGTGTGCGCAGTGGTGGGAGGGGAGACTTTGACACGCCCATTTGAGTAGCTGCGTCATTAGTTTGAGCTTTTTCAAGCATCCAGTTTTCATCTGCTCCTTATTTGAATCAAAAAATATTCAGAAACTCAGTTTTAATCGTAAATAATTTTATTTAGGTCATCTACAATGAGAAAAATGCTACAAGAACATGTTAAAAACACAGAAAAGACTAATTTAAATTATATATAGAGAGCGGAAGATATGTAGGTTAATGTTACACATTTAAAACATATTTTTTGAACTACTGGCAGGATCGAGTATTTAAAATGTGGCTTATTTCTTGACAGGCAGGAAATGACATCTTTGCAGCAGCAGAGCCCTTCACACCAGCTGCGTGTTGTTGCTTCTGTTTGAGTCATAATCAGTGTACTCAGAGACCGCAAGTCACATGAACACCCCCTTAATTCCCTATCTGGAACACAGCGCTTGCTTTGTTCAAACACTTGTAGTGCATTGAAGAGGTTTTGCCTCAGGTAGTGAACGGCGCCCATCATCATGCCTTTTATCCCGGTTACCCTTTCACAGGATGCAGCCTCGTTGTCAAACAGCCGCGCAGCAACACTTCAGCTCAACCGCTGCTCGTACCCCCAGACATGTGTGTACTCTAAAGGCCACTCAGAAATAGTAACGGCACTGTTCCTTTTCTAACACTCTGCCTTAACCTGCCCCTCGCATAAAGATAGTTTCTGAACAGCATCGTCCACCGCATCAAACCCCTGGGATTTTCTCCTTCTTTTTTTGACTTTGCTCCCAAGAGATGCAGCTCTACGGAAGATTTTTATGAATACATTACGTTGCACCATCTTTTTTGAATCCCCGAACATGCATACATGCTGCTGTAACGCTTAGGAGGTATAGTAAATGTTTAGAAGGTAAATCAAAAGTGTGCATCCGGGCTTTTAGTTTACCTTAAACACCCTACGCGTCAAAGTCGAAGTCCGGCCCTCCGGGTAATTATATCCGGCCCTCCAGATCATTTAATTTCATTGTTACTAATGACCCGATGTTGTCTTGCCCTTATTTTTACCTTGTATAATTTTGAGAAAAAACATTTTTATGGAGAGTAAAATATTGACAGTTATTTAAGGTTTAAGTTAATTTATTCAGACATAATATCCCTGCCTTTTTTATTATTCATAATTATGTAATTTGTTTAAAGTTTTAAAAACTGGTATTATGATAGTTTTTTTTAGGCTAATTTGGAGTTTAGCTAACATTTCAGCTACAAGCTACCTCTTTGGCTAATTTCAGCTTTCTCTAAGTTTTTTAGGATTTTTTGGGGGGTCAGGCTAATATTTACATGCTAGCTGTTTTAGCTAATTTAGGCTTTTCTTTTTTTTTTTGAACTCCTAGGCTGTTTTTTGAGTTAGGCTAATATTACATGCTAGCTGTTTTAGCTAATGTAGGTTTTCTTTCAGTTTTCTAGGCTGTTTTAGAGTTATAGCTAATATTTACATGCTAGCTGTTCTGGCTAATTTTGGCTTTCTTTATGTTTTTTCGGCTGTTTTGCGGTTAGGCTAATATTTACGCGCTAGCTGTTTTAGCTAATTTAGGCTTTCTTTCAGTTTCCTAGGCTGTTTTAGAGTTATAGCTAATATTTACATGCTAGCTGTTCTGGCTAATTTTGGCTTTTTCGTTTTTGTAGGCTGTTTTGGGGTTAGGCTACTATTTACATGCTAGCTGTCTTGGCTAATTTAGGGCTTTTTCAGTTTTTTAGGCTGTCTAAGAGTTAGGCTAATATTTACATGCTAGCTGTTTTAGCTAATTTGGGGCTTTTTAAAGTTTTTAGGCTTTTTTTGGAGGTAGGCTAATTATTACATGCTAGCTGTTTTGTCTAATTTAGACTTTTCTTTTTTTAAACTTCTAGGCTGTTTTTCAGTTAGGCTAATATTGACATGCAAGCTGTTTTGGCTAATTTAAGCTTCTTTAAAAAAGTATTTGAGGCTGTTTTTGAGTTAGGCTAATATTTACACGCTACCTGTTTTAGCTAATTTAGGCTTTCTTTAAGTTTTTAGGCTGTTTTGGAGTTTAGCTATTTTTTTCAGTGACATGCTCGACGTTTTGGCTAACCTAAATTTTTTTTTAGGCTAAATTGGCATTTAGCTAATAGTCTTGTTGGCTATTAGCTTCAGTGATTTCCACTTTCAGCTTCAGCATTTTTAGCTATCAATTTCAGCATCTTCAGCTATCAGCACTAGCATCTCCAAATTTATCTTACAGCATTCACACTAGCATTATCACAGGTAATCCTATATATCTAGTTCACAATTATATTAAAAAGGCATGTTTTTAAAGTTTTAAACATTCATCTATAGCGTGTTCAATAATTTTTTATGCTGTTGTCCGGCAACCCAATGTGTGTTTCTGATTTTGGCCCCTTTTGCGACTGAGTTTGACACCCCTGATCTAAACAGACTTTTGAAGCCGCACTTCAACACTCCATCAAGGACTTCTGCCGTTTGAATCCTTGACCAATAACACTGTAACACTTCCAATCGGTGAGGGAAAACGGGCTGATTAAAGTTGTCGTGATAAACGTGGACGTTAAATCTTTTCGAGACCCTCATCAGTCCTTCGTCGGTGTGCAGCAGAATAGAACATAGGTATTTAAATGCCATTGTAATGCTTCGGTAATACTGTCAAGATTAAGAAAAAGGCAATAGACCCGCTGATGGATAAACAAACATTAAACGAGATCAGTGAGATGCTAACAGCTGGAAGTCTGCTTCAGTCTTTTTTTCATGGAGCTTTTCATTTGATGGCTGTTTCAAAGACCCTCTCCTATGAAAATTGTGCTTTTAACACGTTCTTGTAGAAATATTTCTCATGTTGGAGAAAATTTTGATTGAAACGTCATTTCAGGAGCAGTTACAAAAATTGAACATTTTGGTTAAAAACAGCACAATCGTAATTAAAAGACCACTCTGACGATATTTATATTAGGGCGGGAAATCGATTAAAAAATTAACCAATTAATCGCAAACCTGAAAAAAATTAATCGCAATTAATCGCTTTAATTTTTTTTTTAGTCTCAGTATTTACTGACTACTTATAATTTATAATTAATCACAATGTTGTACCAAGTAAAATTTATTTGTACAATATGGCAGTGGACCACGGATCAAAGAATCCGCTTTTTGTGAAAAGGGATCTAAACCAAAAAAATAGCAAGAATAAAGAACTAGAAAAACCGATTGAATATTTATTTCTTTTGTAAGTGACCATGGTATAAGCAGGATAATTCTGACAAAATGTTTACCGTGGAAGCACCGAGTTAAAGCGAAGGACTGTTTCTTCTATTAATTTGCGTTAATACATATTAATGCATTAATTCTATTGGATTAATCGCATGAGTTAATGCGTTAACGTTCTCAGCCCTAATATTTATCTATTGCAAAATCGTTCCCGTACGATCTGACCGCTCATTAGAAACTAGCTTCTGGGTTGTGGGCGGGACTATTGACATGGAAGTAATGCTACATTGAGATCCCAGCATGCCCTTTGTTTACACTCTCTCCCGCTAGCTTGTAGCACCTCGCAAGCCCAAGCTAACATTAGCATTAAAAAATAAATAAATAAATAAATAAATCAGCTTACAACTATAGTTGTCAGCTCAGAATAGGAAAATGAAGAAAATATTTGATTTATTTGTCTGGAATTTGAATATTTACTGTTAAAATGAAGGAAGAAGACTTTGGCCCACCCTTGGCAGTTTCTGCGTCACAAACAAGCTTTTTGTCTGATCCTGATCCATCATGATTTGAATAAAGAAATGCTCAGAAAATACAGTTTTAATTTAAAATTCATTTATACATTTCCTCCATCATGACAAAAATGCTACAAGAACACGTTAAAAAACCCAATTTTCCTTAAAGTGGGTCATTACAATTTAATTAAGTAATTGATTGCTAAATTTAAAGGGTAACCAAACAATAAATGAACTTGTTGATCTCCATAAATGGGACTTTAAATGTGCTGTCCGTCAGTCATAGCCAAATTTTTGACAAATTGAAATAAAACTGTTTAATTCTTCAAAATATAGTCAAAAGCCGTCTGTGTTCTGCCCCCTACAGGTTGAATTACGGTATTACAGTTTTGTGATTGGTCAAACCATGTAAGTTTCTGAAGTCTGACGTCATGATCTGCAGCTTCGGTGATGATAAAGTCCCGCCCCCAAGCCCCGCCCCTTTGACTGGATTTTCAGATTTCAGCTGAGCCTCCATCTTCCCTGTTTGGTTACCCTTTAAAGGGTTTCTGTTTAAATAATTATGGGAAAAGGCAGAATGAACCTTTGGTTTTATATCCTTTATGTTATATTTGTATTCCGGTGATCATTCCCTCTGAAACGGCTGTGAATGACTGTTATGTTTGACCTTTACTTGCTTTTTCCTCCACCCGTCAACCTCCTAAGTCCTCAAAGCTTCTCCCCTACACGATCGTGTGTCTGTTCTCTCTTCCTCCCAACGCCTCATTTCAATGGTCACTTCTTCTCTGACCCGTAAAACTAACGGAATAAATATTTGATCTGGTCAAAGGTTCATGTCTTTGATGGAAAACAAGCAGAATTCGTACACATCACTGGCGTGACATTGTGCTGGGTGCAGTAAATATTACATGCAGTGAGTACCTGCTGTGAAAAACAGACTGTCAGAATGCTTAGCAGCAACACCTCCTTTTCTTTCAACACAGGACCTTCTCACAATCCCAGAAAAGGAGAAAAAGGAACAAAGATTTTTCTTTTTTTTTTCTTACAACCTGAAGGAATTATCAAGAAAAAATGTATTTAGATTCTTAGCTGAAAGTACTGTACACAAATCAATATTTAGTACTTAGAAAAGATCAAATGATCTACTATGAAAGGTTTTCGCTTGTAGTGATGGATCCTCTGAGAATCGACCCCCCCTCCGTACTCGTTTTATCGTCTTTTAACTCATTGCTTTGCTCTTGTGGGCTGCAGCCTACTGTAAATGGTTTGATGTGGTCTCATGGCTCACATCAAACCAACTGTACACAATCTGCAACCTGCTCAACCACAGCGCACCACTGTCTGCCACGGAGAATTCTCAAATGTTTCCCTCTGAAGATGGCGGATTTCAAAACATTCAGCCAAAAGATGAGTAAAGTGTTTGTCAGAGCCTCAGAAAAGCAGCTCCAAATGTGGCCCGTTTTCTGTCTTTGTGAGGACTGGCGGCGTGGTGAACCACGTTAGACGCTGACAGTCAGAACCTAATCTTCTTTTTACAGGTGAACATAAAGGACAAAGAGAGTTTATTTTGGTAAAAATATGAACTCCAAAAATATAGACCTCATTAGTGAGAAATTATCCATCAATAAAACTGTATTTTGATCACTTAATCATCGTCATCTTTATTTAAAAAGTGCTTTAATGCAATTAAAAATTAAACAAAGCACTGTACATTAAAGGAAAATGTAATAAAAACTGTTGTAGTAAATAAGCGACCGGTTATTTATTACATTTTATGAAAATAAGTAACCTAAAATAAATAAATTAATATTTAATCTAAGCTTAATAATTGATGTATAAAAGTGGATATCAATCTAACTTCTAAAGCTAAAGTCTGCTAGCTTGATGCTAACGTTTAATGGAATTCCCGATAGGGCGGCTAATGCTAACCTAAACATACATTACTGACTAAATAAACTCACAGACATGACTTTTCCAAAATCTTTTAAGGAAATATATTTTAAAGTAGCTATTTGTGATCTAAAACATTTTTATGCTCAGACTTTCTTCTTCTTCTTCCGGAATAAGGTGTAATGCTAAAGTGTAATCGCCACCTAGTGGCCAAACTGAAACGCCCTCCAGGAGAGGCAGAACAATGTTGGAGTTTCTCCGTTTGAGAATCCATGTATGATATTAACAATCTTATTATAATTTCACTTATAAGTTTTACAGTATGTGATTAATGGATATCTTCAAAACATTTATAGATTTCTAAACAAATGTGTCTGAATGTGTAAACTCAAAATTGAATTGAATTGAGAGAAATGAAATAATCGAAACATCAAAATTAGAATCTTAATGGATCCAGGCTCTGGTGAACCAGACCGCTCTTTGTATATATTCACACACATATATATATATATATACACCAAAGATTCATGTTGTGGTCATATGGAAAACTTAGCATGCAGGCTAAAGCTACATTCACACGCCATTGGCAACACGTGTTCTAAGATTCAAGGATGCTTTTATTGTCATATGCTTAGCTTTTACTGACATACAAAATTTTGTTTCAATACAATCTAAGCAAGATCAGACAGACAGAGTACACACATACAGTTCAAAGTTGACTGTCGCTCAGCCTTTTCAGTGCGGGTGTAGATGGTTTAGTATTGGTGGGGGAGGGGGATGCAGAAAAGTTTCAGCCATAGACATATATTAATTACTGGACAAAGCAAAGCGTTGACGTCACTCATAGAAAATGCCTTCCCTCCGGTCCCCACCGAATCGGGTCAATGCCGTGATCGTGGCTTCCTTATAAGGCCACCGCCATTTTCAAACCCGTTGGTGTGAGTCACGTTTTTATGATGCCAATCATAAGTGAACTCAAGAAAATAGATGTGGTGGTTGGGGAGCTCTTATTTAATGGGAACAGTCAGCACGTCAAAAAACAACGACACCCAAAAAGTCAGTTTTTGATGTGGAGGTCTTAACCATGTGACGACTTAGGAATGAAAACGTCAGGACTGGGTTGAAAAGCTTAATAGATTAATAATCTATTCACAAAAGATATTAATTGATTTACAACATAAAGCTAAAGTCTGCTAGCTTGATGCTAACGTTGAATAGAATTTCCCATAGGACGGCTAATGCTAACGCTTGGTTCACCAAAAAAATACATTTCTGACTAAATGAACATCTTTATAAATTCACACGCATTCATTTTCTAAACTCTTTTAAGAAAATATTTTTTAAAGTAACTGTTGTACTGTCGTCTTCTTCTTGAATAAGGTGTAATGCTAAAGCGTGATCGCCACCTAGTGGCCAAACTGAAACGTCCTCCAGGAGAAGCAGAACAATGTTTACAATGTTAATGATCTGAACATTTTTGTTAGAACTTCTCCTTTAGAGAATCCATGTAACACTGTATGATATTAACAATCTCATTATTTGACTAATATATTTACAGTATGTGAACTGTGTAAACTCAAAAGTAAATTGAATTGAAGAATCTAAAAAAAATGGAATCGAATTCAGGCTCTTGTGAATCAAATTGTGTTGATTTGGAAAAATGTAGACATTATTTTTTATTACTGAAGTACCGAAATTGGCACCGATTAGGAACCGAAACAAAAGAACCGCCCAACCCTACACGGGACCAAGGCCTTTAATGCATAGAATAATCAAATGTAATATGATAAAATACTTTTTTTTGATTTAATTCTGTTTCATAGAGAATAGATGAAATTACAAACCTTACATGGACAGTGGTGTTCACGTAGAAGAAATCTGGACACTTTGGAGACGATGGAGTCATTCTCTCCTGGTGACAGCCGGTGTGGTCGTGACGCTTCGGCGTTGAGCCTTTTTTCTCCTCCGTAAGTGCTGCTCGTATAGAAGCTTAAAGGCACTTTTTTCAGCAGACTTTCTTATTCATATATAATGTTTGGTCATCCATTAGTTTCATGAGCAATTTTTAATCTTTTCTCTGTTTTTTGTGGTGTTCAGAAATATTTATTATTTTCCCTTTTCTGATAGCTGACATAATCCTCATTCAAGTGACTGAAGTGAAGCCAATTTCACCCTATATAATGTTTACACAAACATCCTGGTGAAGCTGGGTTTTAAGTCCACCCCCTCCCTGCTTCTCTTCTTCTCTTCTTTTTTTATTGCTTGAACCATTTTAGCACCCAGAGGTACGTGCCAAGGCGCACACGCGACTCAGTCTGTCTTTGCTAGTCTTTGCACAGCAGACTGCTAATTCACTGAGGGATTCTGTATCATCCTGGAAGGCAAATAACCTCTCATGGAGATGACACATGGGTTGGGTCATACATGCATAGGAGCTCTGTTGTACCTGAGGCCACAAATTCCACTCGGCTGCCTGTCACTGCCACCTGTTCTGTGTGTTTTAATGAATGTCCTCTCTTTTAATAGCACTACGAAGACAGCAATTCCTTACATGCCTTTAGCTGCTTTTTTACGTTGTCATTCTACCCATAACCTTCATTTTGCTCGCCCTTAATGCTGTCATTCCTCTTCTTGTTTGAGGTTTAAACAAGGATGCATAAATGACAGTGGGTCCTCGGATCTCATTAGTGTCGATGTGACTGCTGACAAATTTTCCTCCTCTTTGTTATTAATGTTTTTGCTCTGCGGAGTGCTCTCTCTGAAGGTAGTCATGATGAAATCTCTGGTCAATCTTTTTTTCCTAGGTGCAACAACCGTACGCAGTGTGTGGTTGTCACTGGCTCTGATGTCTTTCCTGATCCATGCCCTGGCACCTACAAGTACTTAGAGGTCCAGTATGAGTGTGTTCCTTATAGTAAGTATCGCCATCTAAACCTCACACTGAAACTTGACTGTGTGATCATGAAGTTTTATCTTTAAAAAAAGACTTTCCTCTCAGTTACCTGTAAATCATTTAGATCCGATTCTTTGTTTTCAAAGCTAAAGTTTCATCTTTGATCCTCAAGACGCATTTCATTTACTCGCCCTTCTTCCTGTTTATTCAAAGTTATGTTTTTGATCTAAAATTTTAAAGTCTTGTTAAATTGAAGGCGAAGTGTGGGTGCAGTGATCTCTCTTCTCTGCTCAGTTTGGTCTCTGTGTATGTTTCTATTAGGGTTCTCTAGAAACGTTTGTCTTGAGGTCTGTGGGAAAATGACTTCACCTCTAACTTGATTTGCGGCCTCGGTAAACATTTTCTTAGCGAGCTTAATCTCTCACTTGCATGATGTTTATTTTGTAAATTATCGTCCCATTTAAGGGAGCGAGACAAAAGTGCTGAGTAGTTTGGGCACGGCTGAAAACGACATAGACATGGAGGCTATGAGGAGTTTCACAGAATTCTTTTAATCCTAAAAATTGAGAAAAATTTACCACAAACAATAGCAGAGTCTCAGTGAAGAACAAGAAAATAACACAATGTATATTATTTATATTATAATATGATGTAATTTAATTTAATTTAATATAATATAATGTTGTAAAATTGTAATACAAAATAATTTACTATAATATAATATAATATAATATAATATAATATAATATAATATAATATAATATAATATAATATAGCTGGGAATCGATTAAAAAAATTAACTAATTGATCGCAAACCTGGAAAAAATTAATCACGATTAATCGTGATTAATGTTTTTTTCATTTAGTAACAGTATTTGCCGACCACTCATTATCTGCAAACAATCACAACCTGAAAACCCAAACAAAACTGCACATTTATAAAATTTATTTTTTATTTGGGCTGTCAATCGATAAAAAAATAACTACATTAATCGCAATTTGGTGTTGTGATTAATCGCGATTAATCTCAATGTTTTATTGGGTAAATTTTGGATGACATTATTGCACTAGACTACGCATCAAATAGTCTGCTTTTGTGAAAAAGCGGTCTAAACAAAAAAAATTGCAAAATTAAAGTACTAAAAAAAAACGATTATTTATTTCTTCTGTAAATAACCGTAGGAGAAAAATACCTGACGAACATTCACAGCCCTAAATCTAATCTAATCTAATCTAATCTAATCTAATCTAATCTAATCTAATCTAATCTAATCATAATATAATATAATATAATATATTTTTTTTTGTTTTGTAATTAAAAAGGGAAAATATATAAATTATTTGAGCTTTGGAAACAGTTAATTTTTCTCCCCAAAAACTATAAAAAAAAGAAAAGAAAACTTTAATGTTTCTATTATTTTTCTTGAAGGAAACACGACCTCTCATCACAGATATGACAAAACAAACTGCTTTAACAGACACTACATTTCACTAAACATGCCTGTTGGAGTTTTTAAGGTAACATTCATTTTGTGCCTGACAGGTAAATCAGAGAACAACAACTGTGTTCTGCTGACATCCCAGAATGCATTGGTGGAGGATTAACTTCCACTAATTAATAGTAAATCTCAAGACTCGGGTTTGTGTTTCTGTCAGTTAAACGGGTTTTCTTCACTGTGTGTCTCAAACTCATCAGCTTAAGTCTACGAGATGTCAATGTCTGCTGTTGTGAAATAACATGTTATTATAAATATAATAAAGGTTTGAGTGTTTTTTTTAAACGTCTACATTTACACTTAGACGAGGAGACGAATCAAAAGTATACTCACAGTATATTATTGTTGACTTGTTCCCTCATTAAATAATTAAAGATCCACTTTAATCTTCTTATGGGCTTTTTTAAAAGGGATCTTTTTATTATAAATATGCAATTTTGAACCAGAAATCAAGGACAGTTTCTGCAGAGTTGCATTAAGTCGTTACAAATTGCTCAGCAACCCCGCCCCCCTTTTCCCTCCTCCTTGCAGGGAGTTTGTCACAAATCAGAGCTGCATTTTTTTTGTATGATTTTAATAAAAAAAAATACTCACAAATAGAATTTTAAGTTTTGGGGCCAATATTATTTAAAACCGAAATAAAACAAATTGAAAAAAATAAAAAAGTAAATAAATGTCTGAAACTTTTTAATATTATAAAATGAATTTAAAATGTTCATTTTTTTTTTGTTTCAAAACTTAATTTCAATTTCAAAACTTTTTTTTCAGTTTCAAATCTTTTTAATATTTTTTTTTAATCTGAAAATGTCAGAAGCATAAAGACGTTTCTGTATGTAACTCTACAAGATGGCGTTTTGGACGGGCAGTTTCTACGTTTTTACGCCCGTCTTGGGAGAACTTCAGACCAAACAGCCGTTTGCCGACCGTAATTATCACAGTTCTCAGAGTCAGTGAATGCACCAGGACTGAGGTGTGATTGGTCCTTCACGTTAGCTCCGCCACAACAGGGCCAAAAGTTTTGAAACCGAAAATTTCAGATTCAAAAAAAGAGTTCAAAGTGAAAAAAAGATTTCAATCTGAAAAAAATCTTTGAAATTGAAAGTTTGAGTTTTGAGACCTAAAACATAGCAAATAGCAAAAACGTTTAGGACTTCTAAGATTTTTTTGGCCAAAACACAAATTTTTTTCCGATTTGTCTTATTATGGTTTCACATCATCTAGAAAAATAAACTCCCTTTTTACTATTCATAATTATGCTTAAAAAGTTACAGTTTTAAACTTTTAAAATTGGCTTTCTGGTGGATGATTGGACTATTTTCACTTTGACTAAGAATTTTAAAAGATATTTTGGAGTTCAGCTAATATTTCAGCTACATGCTAGATTTTTATTCAAATTTAGGCTTTTATGCAGTTTTTTTTCCCCTATTTTTAAGTTCAGCTAATGTTTCAGCTAAATGTTAGCTTTTTTGGCTAGCTATGGCTTTTTTCTGTTTTTTAGGCTGTTTTGGAGTATAGCTAATTTTTCAGTTATATGCTAGCTGTTTTGGCTAATTTAGGATTTTTTTCTAAGGTTTTTATGCTGTCTTTGAGTGAGGCTTATATTTTAGCTACATGCTAGCTGTTTAAATAACTTTTTTGTTTTTTACGCTAATTTGGCATTCAGCTTCTCCATTATTAGCTATCAATTTCAGCATCTTCAGTTTACATCATTCACACTAGCGTTATCACAGATAATCCTATATATCTAGTTCAAAATTATGTTAAAAAGTTACAGTTTTAACATTTTAAAAATGTCGTTTTAGAGTGTTTAAGAATGTTTTTGCTGTTCGGCCCACAACTATAAGAAGTATTTTACATTTTGGCTCCTTGTGCGATTGAGTTCCCTGCTGTAGAGAGAGAGAGAAGATTTCTGCAAAGACGCAGTAGATTATCGTCAGATTATTCAGTGCTATACTAACATTAAAGTCATGGTTCATCACTTTTCCAATATTCTTCAACTCCATTTAGTCCTATTTTAAAGTTAAAGTACCCCAAAAGGGCATCTTGGAGTAGTTTGGGAATGCATTTAAAGGCTTTTTGTAAATGTGATTTTTATTGACGAACTGTAGATACTTTAAGTATATATATAATCACTCTTCTTTTCTTCTTCCAAACAGACCTCCCTTTTACCTCCCGCTCTGCTCGCCTGACTAACCTCTTTGCTGTGTTTTTTTCCAACTTTCACATATTGTCTGCAGCCTCTCCCCCTCCACCCAGTATATGCAGCTGCAACAGTCCACTAAAGAACCTCCATATAAGGCCCACTATTCATCACTCATCTCATGTGCCGATGCCCTCGCTGGCTCATTAGGAGCGGGCTCGGTAACATTAGCACCGTGTCATGTATTTGGTGTGTGGGCGAGCAGGTTTTAAAATCAAGGTTTGATTTGTGTTTAGTTAGGTTGGAGCAAAAAAAAAAAAATTCCACCTTCACTTGAGACATGCCAGAAATAATACCTGTGTGGTGTTTGTCTAAGAATGGCATCCATCTCAATCTGACCACATTTTTTCCCCTTTTCTGCCATCAAGGAGAAGCATTCTGAGAGGGATTTATTTATTCTTGTTGTTGGCAGATAAAAGCAGTGGGCAGAATGACACGTAGCTTTTCTCTAGTCGTAACTTCTTTGTTGTTTTTCATGTCCTAGGAGGAGGACTCACTAACCAACTCGCTCTTTATCTCCTCTAGCTCCTCCAAGCAGATCTACGGTTCATTTTCATGCTCATACCTTCCAACTAATTCTCCGTCTTTGTACCTGCTAGTTGACTCATGATAACTTTTCTCTCCCTCTTGCACTCTTTTTTTTGCTTTCTTTTCCAATGCCTGAAATAGAAGTGGAGCAAAAAGGTAAATGAGTGGTCTGGTCCTTCCCTCCCCCCCTTTTACTTCGGCTCCGTGTTCTGTGGTGTTGAGTACAGCTCCCTTCACGTCCCCTTTCCCCCTTTCCCCTCCTGATTGCCTCTCCTGTCAAATGCTAAACCCGTAGGACACATGTGTCAAAGTCAAGGCCCGCGGGCCGGATCCGGCCCTCCAGATCATTTTATTTTATTGTTACTAATCGCCCGATGTTATCATGCGCTTATTTCTAACTTGTATAATTTTGACAAAATATATTTTTATGGAGAGTAAAATATTGAAAGTTATTTATTCTGGAATAATATTCCTACATTTTTATTATTTATAATCATGTTAAAAAGTTACAGTTTTTAAGTTTAAAAAAGAAATGCATTCTGCTAGCTTTTTGGACTATTTACTAATATTTTTTAGGCTATTTTTGAGCTTAGCTGACACAGTTTTTCAGCCACATGCTAGCTGTCTTGGCTAATTTAGCCTTTTTTCAGTTTTTAGGCTGTTTTGAAGATAAGCCTATAATTACACGCTGGCTGTTTTTGACTAATTTAGGCTTTTCAAAAAAGTTTTAAGGCTATTTTGAAGATGAGCTAGTATTTACTCGCTAGCTGTTTGGCTAATTTAGCCTTTTCAAAGTTTTTTAGGTTGTTTTGAAGATAACCTAATATTTACATGCTAGCCGTTTTGGCTAATTTAGGCTTTTAAAAAAAAATTTAGGCTATTTTGAAGATAAGTTCAAATTTACTCGCTAGCTGTTTTGGCTAATTAAGTCTTTTCAAAAGTTTTTAGGCTATTTTGTAGACAAGCTAATATTTACATTCTAGCTGTTTTGGCTAATTTAGCTTTTAAAAGTTTTAAGGCTATTTTGAAGATAAGCTAATATTTACTCTCTACCTGTTTTGGCTAATTAAGGCTTTTAAAAAAAGTTTTTAGGCTATTTTGAAGATGAGCTAATATTTACACGCTAGCTGTTTTGGCTAATTTAGGCTTTTAAAAGGTTTTTAGGCTGTTTTGAAGATGAGCTAATATTTACTCTTTACTTGTTTTGGCTAATTAAGTCTTTTCAAAAGTTTTTAGGGTACTTTGAAGATAAGCTAATATTTACTCGCTAGCTGTTTTGGCTAATTTAGGCCCTTTAAAGTTTTTTAGGTTGTTTTTGAGTTAGGCTAATATTTACATGCTAGCACTTTGTCAAATTTAGGCTTTTTTTCACTTTTTTAGGCTAATTTGAAGTTGAGCTATTTTTTCAGCTACATTCAAGCTGTTTTGAGTAACCTGTTTTTTTTTAGTTTGTAGGCTAATTTGGCATGTAGCTAATATTTTAGCTGGCTATCAGCCTTAGCGTTTTTAGCTATCAATTTCAGCAATCAGCACTAGCATTTTCAGCGGCCAAATTCAGCTTACAACATTCAAACTAGCACTATCGCAGGTAATGCTATTTATCTATTTCATTATTATGTTAAAAAGTTAAATTTTTCAAGTTTTAAAATGTAGTTTTAGAGTGTTCAATAAATGTTTATCCTGTTCGGCTCGCGACCTAAGGTGTGTTTTGGATTTTGGCCGATTGTCCGACTGAGTTTGATACCCCTTCCATAGGAGGATTGTTTGCGCCCGTGGAATTCATGATTTGTAGAACCAAATTTCAAATGACAACCATGGTCACCAATCGTTAGTATTTCCCTACAAAGTGAAACACAAGCTTGTCATTGGTGATTTGTTCTTTGGACCCTCTCTTAGCAATGTAACCCTTGATGAATGACTGATTGTGTATATACAGTCTTTGCTTGGCCCCAACTTCTGCTGCACGTGATGTGAACTGCAGTGATGGCTGAGTGAGTTTGGCATCCACAAAAAAAGAAATTGAAAAAAAAAAAAAATTGTACACAAATAATTTCAGCTTGCCACAACCTCACTCACCCATCAGTGGATTTTCCCTTTTTTGCCACAAATGTAGTTAAAAAATCCTTTACCACTCTTATTCTGTCTATTCCCCAACCTCCACTTTCATTTAACCTCTGCTTTGCTGCTCCCACCGCCATCGACAACCTGTTGTTCTCTCTACTCACAAAGTCTGTCACATTTATCCGACTCCAGTCATGTTAGTATGCATGTGCGACGTGTCCACATCTCAGTTCGCTCATGTGGCATTTGACATAAGAGACAGACTGGTATTTGAGGAAAGAATTAAAACACTGTGACCTCTTCTTCCTCCATTCCCCCGTCTTTCATTTGCAGGGTTTTTATATTTTGTTCCTTTCCTTTATTTGGTTTTGTCCCTTTTAACAGTGTAGCGGCAGACTTTTTAGGTGCAAGTCCTCTTAACCTCTCATTTTTCATTCTGAATAATCCCAATGAGACATTCATTTTTTTTTCTTTTCTTCCCTATTCATTAGTCCAAAGCACTAGTCAAAAGCTTCCTCCAACGTCACAGTCCCTGATCTTTTGTCTTGCACTTGAGTCACACAGCACAAGAACTGCACCAAATGTCAAGTGTGTGTTTTAATCCTTTGCTGTGTTGTATTTTGTTTTACTCCCCATCTCTGTCACTAGTTTTCATTTGTCCCGGGACTCTAAAGGGAATCGGAGCAGCCACCTTCCTGTTCGAGGCCGAGCAGCAAGCCGGGTCGTGGTGCAAAGACCCTCTGCAGGCTGGGGACAAGGTCTTTTTCATGCCGTGGACGCCGTACCGCACCGACACTCTCATCGAGTACGCCTCCCTGGAAGACTTCAAAAACGGTCGCCAGACCACCACCTACAAACTGCCGCACCGCGTGGACGGGACGGGCTTCGTCGCCTACGACGGCGCCATCTTTTTTAACAAGGAGCGCACGCGCAACATCGTTAAGTTCGACCTGCGCACGCGCATCAAAAGCGGCGAGGCCATCGTGAACAACGCCAACTACCACGACACTTCTCCCTACCGCTGGGGCGGCAAGACGGACATTGACCTGGCGGTAGATGAGCGGGGATTGTGGGTAATCTACGCCACGGAACAGAACAATGGACGGATAGTGGTGAGTCAGCTCAACCCGTACACGCTCCGCTTCGAGGTCACCTGGGAGACGGCGTACGACAAGCGCTCTGCCTCCAACGCCTTCATGGTGTGCGGCATGCTGCACGTGGTGCGCTCCACGTACGAGGAGAACGAGAGCGAAGCCAGCCGGAGCCAAATCGACTACATCTACAACACCAAACTGAGCCAGGGCGAGTACACCAACATCCCCTTCCCGAACCAGTACCAGTACATCACCGCTGTGGATTACAACCCCAGGGACAACCAGCTGTACGTGTGGAATAACTTTTACATCGTCCGCTACGACCTGGAGTTTGGGCCGCCGGATCCGGCTGAAGGTCAGAGCCGCTTCGTTTTCCTGTTGTCTCTTTGTAATTCGTCTTTTGTTTGGCTGCCGCGTGGAATGTCACAGATGGCTGCCTTTTAATTTTGGATCCAATCCAGGTGTGATACAGAGACGAGGGTTGTGTTAGGCTCAGGGAAAAGCCTCATTTTCTTTTTTTTTTCTCCTCGCCTTTCGGCCGCTCCCTTTAGGGGTCGCCACAGAGAATCATCAGGGAAAGGCCTCATTTGCAGACCGAAATTACAGATTCACCTTGGAATGAGAAATAGTTTCCTGTGGGGTCGGGCCGCTACAAACAGCCGCTTCTTCATTACGTCTAGACGGGCCGAGGCACTCAATCCAGAGGGTGCTTGGAACCCATCAAATTCTTCAATCTTGGGCCTTATCAAAAACCATTATGAACACTGCCCTCCTGAACTCCTCCCTCATGCTGGGAACATGTCTGAGGAGTATTGTGCACAGTATGACAGAGGTTACCCACCGCCCCCCACCTCTGGATTTTAACTTGCGTTTCCATGGCTACCTCTTCAATTTCGCCAAAGCCATTTTTTGTAACAGATGAGGAGATAATCACAAACCTATTGCGGGCGAACGTTTTTGAAAGGCTGAAATGTGTGTGAGCTATAGAGCCCATGATGCATCTGTGCAGGAGAACGGCTGCAAAGGAACATCTATTACAGCGGCGGCGGTTAAAGGTCCGGAATTAATCTGTGGAGTGCTGTGAGGGGGACATATGTGTCATCAAATGGCCGTGTTATATCAGCCCCATAATGGGTTTAATTACCTGACAGCAGCCAGTTTATCCCATACAGCCCAGATAAGTCTCTTGTGTGAAGTGGGGAAACAAGAATCTTGACCCGACTCAAGGATACGCCGGAGGCTCATGTTGCTCTCCTGAGCACTGAACCAGATCAGGTTATGAGGTTTAACTTCTAGTTATTTGGGAGGGAATGCAGAGGTGGCGGTAGGAGGGGGGAAACATGATGCTTGACCTGTGTGCCGCTGAAGGGAGGGGGGGGGCGAAGCTTCGGCCGGGGCTGCACGCTCATGAACTCTGGCCTTGTGTCAACACGTCTGTTTGTTTTCCTGCTGTTCTCTGGAATCTCCGGAGCATGATAACTGGACCCCCAAAGGGAAGGGCTGGTAAGGGACAGGTGGTGCAAGCTGGTGACAGCTTTGCAAAGGTTCGGTCATCAGCCGATGTTTTACTTAAAAGTTCACTGCAGAAAAGGGTTTAAAATACCAAAACTATAATTAACTCTGTTTAGTATTTAGGGGAAATTAGCCTCTAAATGATCACTATAGTGGGAATGCTTAGTATGCATTTTAGCTTGTGTTTTTGGTATTCATAAACTTTATAGTTTTTCAAATATTGAGCAAAATATGTCCCATAGGAAATGAATGAGAAAGTCTTAAAATTTTAAGTAGATTAGCAACAACTCTTTAAATATATTTCATGTTTAATCTGTGTTTTTATGTTTCAATCTTCTATAGTAATTTTAAAAAAAAAGTACGTAATATTTTAGCAACATGCTAACATTTTTGGCTAATTTTCTATTTACAGGGTTTTTTTTATGCTAATTTTGAGTTTAACTTCTATTGTAGCAACAGGCTAACGTTTTTGACTCATTTACTTTACTGCTATATTTTGGCAATTTTGGAAATTAGCTATTAATTAAGGAATGTGCTAGCTTTTTTTGGCAAATTTACAACTACTAAGGGTTTTTATGCTAATTTGGAGTTTAGTTAAAATTTTAGCATTTGTTATCTCCTGAAGTTTGTATATGTTGATTTAGAGTTTAGCTTCTATTTAAGCTACAGGTTAACATTTTTGACTAATTTAGTTTACTGCAAGATTTTGGGGAATTTTGGAAATTAGCTATTAATTAAACAATGTGCTAGCTTTTAGGCTAATTTGACATCTACTGAGTTTTTTAGGCTAATTTTTGAGTTTAGATAAAATTTTAGCAACATGCTAACGTTTTCTGCTAATTTGACAACTACTAAGGTTTTTTATGCTAATTTTGAGTTTAGCCAATATTTTAGAAAAATGCTAACGTTTTTGGCTAATTCTTTATGCACTGAAGTTTTTTTTGCTAATTTAGAGTTTAGCTAATATCTTAGCAACAGGCTAACATTTTAGGCTAATTTGACATCTACTGAGTTTTTTAGGCTAATTTTTGAGTTTAGATAAAATTTTAGCAACATGCTAACGTTTTGGGCTAATTTGACAACTACTAAGGTTTTTTATGCTAATTTTGAGTTTAGCTAATATTTTATCAACATGCTAATGTTTTTGGCTAATTCTTTATGCACTGAAGTTTTTATTTTTTTGCTAATTTAGAGTTTAGCTAACATTTCAGCAACAGGCTAACGTTTTTGGCTAATTTGTTATCTACTGGGGTTTGTATAGGCTAGTTTATAATTTAGCTTCTGTTTTAGCAAAAAGGCTAACATTTTTGAAAAATGTTGTTTTCTGGAGAATTTTAGACTATTTCAGAGTTTAGCTAGTATGTAAGCAATGAACTAGCTTTTTGGGGCACCAGGTTGGCCCTAAAGAACCAACCAAGATGACCGCAGGTCGCTTCTAAAAACAGCACAACTCTCTTGTGAGCTGCATCTAAAGTTAAATTTATTCTGTTTATATGTTTTTAAATTACACTTGCATTTACATAGATTTAAAAATTAAAAGATCTTAAAAATATATTCATGAACTCTGGATAAGTTTAGGTGACCTCAGACCTACTCAAGTTCATTAATTTTTTTAAAATGCTCAAAATTGTTCAAACACAATGAATGAATGAATGAATGAATGAATGAATGAAAGAAAATGAAACGGTTTATTTCAAGCAATCAGGTAATAATGCATAAAATAACATCGTACATAATCAATCACAAGTTGATCCATTGACAGGGAGTGGGAGGAAGCGAACTTATATAATCCCACCCCGGTTCAACCAAACCATTTTCTTTACATGAATTATTAATATCCGGTTCAGGACTTAATATCAAATATTTATACCCTACAATCCTGGATTAAAGTTATTGAGAATCTTTAAGATCAGGGATGTAATTAAACTTCAAACATCCACAGACAAGTCATTTATATTAATCCGTACCGAAATGCATTGTGGTCTATATTCACCAGACTGGATTTTGGACTTCGGACAATAGTATTAAATGGCGAACGTGCTCTATAGTGCACGATGTGGTGAGTCATGAAGGGGTTCGAACACAACTATTGACTTCTCCCTATACAGGAGATAACATCTTGTTCATATTTACTATCAACCAAATATTTTGTAATTTTAAATCTATGTAAAACGTGGAAAAAAATAGACCAGATCTTATAGAAACCACATAAGACTCTGTGTATCCAAGGCGACCATCGTTTTCTTCTCGTTTTCTGCTGTGTGTTGTCTATTTTACAAATATTTTAGTTCTCACATTATTTTTGCTCTTTACAAAAAAATATCCAAGGACGTTTTGAATGTTAAATAATCACAGAAAGTGTTCTCAAAATAAGAATTAAACAATATAACCTGGATTTCCTGATGATCGCATTTCTGAAGTCAATTTACACATATCTAATGACTCCTATTTATCTGATTTTTGTGGACATGCAAACAGGCTTCCTGATCAATGCTGGTTGAGGGTTACATGCTCTCGCCGCTGCAATATCTGTGTGGACAGAAATGCCACACGAGCTCGCTGCTGCAACCTGATGCAGTAACTGAACGGTGTTTGATTTCAGCCATTACTCTAAGTGCTGGTTTTCTGCGACTCGTCTGTCATTTGGCTCCAATCAAAAAAAAAAAAAAGTACTTTTGCAACATACGTCGTCAAAATGAATCATCAAGTGGGAACAATCTTCAATCGTGTGCTCAGGAAGGAAGCCCCTCCAAATGCCAAGGCCACTCCACGCTCGGCGAAACCACTGAAGAATAATTGATTCTGATCGTTTGTTTTTTTCCAGGTCTCCTTTAATGTAGCTGCTCTTAAGACTTATCACTGCCCACGACATGTGGAATTTAACAGCCTTTTTCTGCAGCGAAGACTAATGGTGCGGGGATAATGTATCGCTCTCTGAAACCCAAGGACACTTGAGGCACAAAAGAAATTAATTGCGCCCATAAAGATTCATTGACCACACGGGGAACTTAAGTTGAGCCCCAAATCCAGTGGATCTCCTCTCCTTTTTAGCACTCGAGTAACAACAATCAATGTCCTTTTGTGTCAGAGGAAACAGAGAAACTGAAATAGCAGCAAGATTGTGTGTTCTTAGCAAGTATTGCTGCCACAAACGATTATTATAACAGTCGACTAATAACTGATTATTTTTTCGATTAGTTGAGTTATTGAGTCATGTTCAAGAAGGATGTAAAGCACATATCTTAACCATCGTTAGCTTTAATGATAGTTTACTACGCTTTAAATGAATCGTGCAGCCTCTGTCCTTCATTAGTTTCTGGTATTAACACAAGCATAAACTAGAAAAGACGCATTACCTGTGATGATGCATTTTGCTGAAAGTAGTCGCTGAAGATGCTGAAGCTTTTTGCTGAAAATGGTGAAGCAATTTACTTAAATTGCTGAAGGGATTTGCTGAAAATGCAAAAGCTATTTGCAAAATGTTACATTAGCTATAAAACTAAAAATGTTGTTAAAGAACTATGAAAGAGCGCTGAAGTTGACCAAAATTTCGGATTTTTTTTTTGAAAAAAATTACTTAAAAATCCCTAATGCATGACAACTTTGCAAAAATATTTAGTGCTGCTTAAATATGAACTAAACTCCAAATTAACCAAAAAACCTAGCTAATTCCAAAATAGCCTGAAATTCCTCAGTAAACTAAACTAGTCAAAAAGTTAGCCTGTTGCTAAAATAGATGCTAAACACTAAATTAGCCTATGAAATCTCAGTAGACTATAAATGAGCAAATAACGTCTTCATGTTGCTAAAATATTATGGAAACTCAAAATTGGCATAAAATAACCTTGGAAGATGTAAAATTAACCAAAAAGCTAACACATTGTTTAAACACTAGCTAAACTCCAAAATAGCATAAAATTCATCAGTAAACTAAATTAGTCAAAAATGTTAGCATGTTGCTAAATTATTAGCTAAACTCAAAATTAGCATAAAAAACCGTAGTAGATGTTAAATTATCCAAAAAGCTAACACATTGCTTAAATACTAGCTAAACTCCCATATTGCCTGGAATTGCTCAGTATACTAAACAAGTCAAAAACGATAGGCTGTTGCTAAAATATTAGCCAAACACTAAATTAGCCAAAAAAAAAAACCCTGTAGATAACAAATTAGCCAAAATCGTTAGCATGTTGCTAGAATATTAGTCAAACTCCAAATCACTATGAAAAAACCTTTATAAATGTCAAATTTGCCCAAAAAATAACATGTGGCTTAAATACTAGCTAAAATCCAAAGTTAGTTATAACTTCAGAAGATGTCAAATTAACCAAAAAGCTAACACATTCCTTAAATAGTAGCTTAACTCCAAAATAGCCTGAAATTCCTCAGGAAACTAAACTAGTCAAAAATGTTAGCATGTTGCTAAAATAGAAGCTAAACTCTAAATGAGCCAAAAAAAAAAAACACAGTAGATGTCAAATTTTCCAAAAACATTACCATATTTCTAAAATAAAAACTAAACTCTAAATTAGGCTTAAAAACCCCTGTAGATAACAAATTAGCCCAAAATGTTAGCATGTTGCTAAAATATTAGCCAAACTTCAAATTAGCACGAAAAAAAACCTCAGTAGATGTCAAATTAACCAAAAAGCTAACACATTGTTTAAACACTAGCTAAACTCCAAAATAGCATACAATTCATCAGTAAACTAAATTAGTCAAAAATGTTAGCATGTTGCTAAATTATTAGCTAAACTCAAAATTAGCATAAAAAACCGTAGAAGATGTCAAATTAACCAAAAAGCTAACACATTGCTTAAATAGTAGCTAAACTCCAAAATAACCTGAAATTCCTCAGGAAACTAAACTAGCCAAAAACGTTAGCCTGTTGCTAAAATAGAAGCTAAACTCTAAATTAGCCTTAAAAACCTAAGTACATAACAAATTAGCCCAAAATGTTAGCAGGGTGTGAAAATATTAGTCAAACTCCAAATTAGTATTAAAAAAACCCCAGTAGATAACAAATTACCAAAAAGCTGACACATTGCTTAAATACTAGCTAAACTCCAAAATAGCCTGAAATTCCTCAGTAAACCAAACTAGCTAAAAACGTTAGCCTGTTGCTAAAATAGAAGCTAAACTCAAAATTAGTCTTAAAAAGCCTCAGTAGATAACAAATTAGCCAAAAATTTTAGCATGTTGCTAAAATTAGAAATTTGAAGACTGTCATTCATTTTTCATGGTTCATATTCGGCTCAATATTTCAAAAACTATAAAGTTTATAATACAAGCAGTAATGTCCTGAACAAGCTAAACGTTTTGATACAAAGTTTGCTGAATCGCTGAAAGTGTGATTGAGTTTTTACGTGACGAAAAACATATAGAAATGAGCAGGACGATCACTATAGTGTGAATATTTACTGAGCATTCACACAAATAAATGAGATTAGCATCTGAAACAATTAACTATTTCTCACTAAAGGTAAAGTTTTGGTCTCACTGACTCAAATATAAAAAAGTGAATTTTTCGGTGCTGAACGCTCATAGCTGTGTTCAACTTTACTACAATCCATTTAATATAAAGTAATGACAAAGTTCAGAAAAGCTCAGAAAAATGACCATAAGCACGCTGTCTTTCCTCTCACTCGAGGAGGGTTTGCGTAACGCCGTGTGCTGCTAAGTACTGGCTCCAGTTGGAGTGATTAACTTAGATCACTCCTCCCATTGATCTTTCCGCTGATGATTATTCCGAACAGATCACACAGGTTTTTTGGGGAAAAAAATTCTAAAAAAATCTTAATGAATTGTGAACCAATATTGAGGGCGTTCACCCACCTAATAAGAGCGCGTGCCAATAAAAAGAGCACATCTAAGTGCCAAAGTTGGAGAGACCGCGGTAATCTATCCTCGTGATGCGGAAAGGCATTAACTGATTTCTTTGCTCGTAATTGCAGGGAGCATTTCACACTAACAAGGAGAGAAAGGAGAAAATGAATTTGTCTTTGAGGTAGCATTGATTTGAGACGCTAAAGACGAGAAGCATGAAATTGATGGCTTTGTCCAAAAGCTAGCAGGAGGAAGCTGTGTTAAATTAACAGAAAAAATACTTTTTTTATGCATTCCTCACCCTCAAAGTGGGTCATTTTTCTGCCTTTTCTTTGTTCTCGAAAACCCCATCCAGCATGTATGTCTGGCTCTTCTATCCTTTTACGATGCCTTCAGGTGAGCCTTCAAAATGAGGACATTTATAGATGTATCATGCACTAAGCCTGCGATTCTCCCTCTGAAGCATGATCTTCAGTGCAGAAATTGAGTCTGAAGTGAAGGAGTCGGGGGATTTGGAAGAGCTTTAATTGTTGTGCTTGCTGGATTATGACAAGAAAGTGTTTTATTGGACTTCATAGGTGAACACGACAGAGTGTATATTTCAGTCCCAATATATATATATATATCTGTCTCCATGCATGTGTCTGTTCCGTGTTTCGCCGTGTCCTCCTGACTGTCTGGATGTTGCTGTGTTCTACCCGCTGCTCCTCCGTATTTGGTTTCAAACCTCATAAATTACCCCACACAGACACAAGATATGTCGGGCCGAGCTTTTCTCGTCTGTTGCTCTTTAAAGAACAAGTGTCAGCTCTGCAACTGTTTCCTATAACTTGTTCTTTTTAGGGATAATGACACATTCTTTAGCGTCAAATTAGAGAGTGCAGAAGAATAGTTTTGCGGCTCTTTACCTTCGCAGCTCCAGTCATGCGAGCTGGAATCAGGCGGAGCAGCATGGGAGCAGGAGGACCGTCGGATGTGAATTTCATGTCCTGTGGGATTTGTTTCTCTGTGGTTAATTATGAGCATGGGCTAAAAGTGAAGATGAAGAAGGATCTCATCCTTATCCTCTGAGACTGTACCATTACTGAGTAGTGGTGAGGGGGGAAATCAAGTCGATTATTATCCAAAAACGATTTTCTGATCGTTTTATTGATTTTCAATAATCAATAAATGTATATGATTTAACCCTTTAGCGCACAAAATCGTTAACTTCTCATTTTTAACACGATCAACGTAATTCCTGTAGATTCTGAAGGAGAAAAGCGGCTCACGCGAACTAAACTTGAAGCGATTTTCACTCTAACATTATTGAAGAGCGCACAAACATGGCCGACCCCGACTTCACTTAAAGCGCGTGTCAAAGTCAAGGCCCGGGGGCCGGATCCGGCCCTCTGAGTAATTATATCCGGCCCTCCAGATCATTTTACTTTATTGTTATTATTATTAATGCCACCATGCTATCTTGCGCTTATTTTTAGCTCGTTTAATTTTGACAAAATTAGTTTTTATGGAGAGTAAAATAAGTTTTGTGATGTTTAAGTTGATTTATTATGTAAAAATAAAGCCGCCTTTTTATTATTCATAATTATGTAAAAAAATAGGGTTTTAAAGTTTTAAAAATTGGCCTTTTCTAACATTTTTCTAGGCTGGAGTTTAGCTAATATGCAGCTACATGCTAGCTGTTTTGGCTAATGTAGGCTTTTGGGCTAATATTTCAGCTAAATGCTAGCAGTTTTGGCTAATGTAGGCTTTTGGGCTAATATTTTAGCTACATGCTAGCTGTTTTGGCTAATATAGGCTAATTTTCAGTGTTTTTTTGTCCATTTTGGAGTTAAGCAAATATTTCAGCTAAATGCTAGCAGTTTTGGCTAATGTAGGCTTTTGGGCTAATATTTCAGCTAATTTAGACTTTTTTCCGTTTTTAGGCTGTTTTGAAGTTTACATTTTAGCTACATGCTAACTGTTTTGACCAACCTAATTTTTTTCTCTCTTTTTAGGCTTTTTTAGCATCTAGCTAATATTTTAGTTGGCTATCAGCTTCAGTGTTTTTAGCTATCAATTTCAGCATCTTTAGAAGCCAAATTCAGCTTACAGCATTCACAGTTAATGCTATTTATCTAGTTCATAATTATGTTGAAAAGTTACAGTTTTAAAGTTTTAAAAATATAGTTTTAGAGTGTTCAATAAATGTTTATCCTGTTCGGGTCGTGACCTAAGGTGTGTTTTGGATTTTGGCCGCTACTGTGATTGACTTTGACACTCTTAAAGCGACTAGAAGCCTGTTTTGCTTTTATAGTGTGAAGGATCAATTTTATTTAAGTCATGCGGTGAGTACGTTTTGTCACACTAACATTAAATATGTAGGGAACCAGAGGTGGGGACTCAAGTCACATGACTTGGACTCGAGTCAGACTCGAGTCATGAATTTGACGTCCTGTAATATGTATGCAGATCTGGGATGCATTGATAATTGTTTTATAATCGAATCGTTGCCTCCTGAATCAGAATCGAATCGTGAGGCGCCTCAAGATTACTATTTCTGAGTAGTGTTGCCACAGACGATTATTTGAATAGTCGACTAATCTCCAATTATTTTTTCAGATTAGTCGACTAATCGGGTCATGGGCAAACTGGATGTAAAGCACACATCTTAACCATCGCTAGCTTTAACTAACTAAAAGTTAGATGTATTGCTTTACCTGCGATAATGCTAAGGTTAAAGCTGAAAATGGTGTCGTCAAAGCCCCGCCCCCATGTAAAATTAAGCTCAGCTCAGCAGTGAAAACTCGAAAATCAGAATTGAAACTGAAAACTGAGGACTGAATTTTTTCAAATTTTCAAAATTTATTTCAAGTTTTCAGTATTTTTTTCACATTTTCAAAACTTTTTTTTCAAATTTTCATTTTTTTTTCAAATTTTCAAAACTTTTTTTCAAATTTTCAGGTTTTTCTTTTTAAATTTACAATGTCTTGTTTTCAAATTTTCAAGTTTTCAGTCTGTTTTTTCGTTCACTTTAAGCTGATCCTGATTTGACCCCATAGAATCGACTATTAAATTAGTCGTCGACTATTTTAATAGTCGATTAGTCGACTAATTGTGGAAGGTAAAACGTGGATTCGTGAAGAAAACGAAGCTCAAATTCTCCACATGGAGTCAAAGTCTTTTCAACTATTTTTACTCCTCTTCTGGACCGACAGACAAAAGCACAATAAGAAAAGCTCACACAGTTTCCAAAGACTTCAAAAATCTCCCATGATGACAGTCTCGCTCAGCTGCACGGGTGCGTTTCTTAGGATTAACTCCAGCGTGATTCATCTTCAAAATTAAAACCATGTAACACATCTCCGACTGCAAGTTCCTCTTCTCTTAATAGCAATTATTTGTCAGCTTTTAATCCATTTATTCTCGTCTCTTCCGGGACAGGTAGAGGTTTGTTTTTTTTTTTTTTCCTCAGTGCTGAAGTGTGAGCTCAGACGCAGACCTTTCATCATCCCGTTACGCTTTAATATTTTTGTCATCCTTCTCTCAGATGCATGTATGACTGGAAGGCGCTATGAAATGATGAAACTAATTTAGCTTCACCTCCGGTGTTTGCACCGATGATCTCGACGGATAATTCTCTGTTCCCTAATTTCCACTCGGCTCTAGTCGCAGTTATCTTTCAAAAGCTCAATCTTCGACTCTCCCATTATTTACAAGAGGTATTATTGGCCATATGGCAACAGTATGCCTTTAGTGTCAAATTTCCTGTAAAGAGTGACTTCACTGCCTCTTGAGAGAAATGCTAGCTAATTGGTGCAGCCCTCTCTTGGATGAGTGCTATCAGAGGACGCGAGGCTCTTGCTGGAGGGGGATTTGCTCTTTGCAATCAAAGGAAAATTGTAGCGTGCATAGTGCAGAGGCATCAGGACGAGCCTGCAGAGGCACTGCTATCTGAGCACATTACTTTACATAATATAGGGGAGATGTGTTGCATGTCTGATGTTCTTGACGGTACAGACTCTGATTTAAATTTGAAGATATGACGACTACAAACAGCCACAAATATGGAAGCGTGGCTTTGATTAAAACTTCAGCTGACATCTGAGTGCCCTCCTAATTAAAGCAAAAGAAGGGAGCTTGAAAGAGGGAGCATGAAAGGCGACAACTAAGTATCTAATGTGTCCAAGTCGAGGCTCGGGGGCCGGATCCGGCCCTCCAGATCATTTTATTTGACTGTTATTAATGGACCAATGTTTCTGTCATCTATAACTTGTATAATTTTGACGAAATATATTTTTTTGGAGAGTAAAATATTGAAAGTTATTTAAGGTTTAAATTGATTTATTCTGGATTAAAATTCCTGCCTTTTCAACTTTCATAATAATGTTAAAAGTTATGGTTTCAACATGGGGCTGCACGGTGGCGCAGTGGTTAGAGCTCTTGCCTCACAGCGAGAAGGCCCCGGTTCGACTCCCGGCTGGGACCTTTCTGTGTGGAGTTTGCATGTTCTCCCCGTGCATGCGTGGGTTTTCACCGGGGACTCCGGCTTCCTCCCACCGTCCAAAAACATGCTTCATAGGTTCATTGGTGACTCTAAATTGCCCCTAGGTGTGACTGTGAGAGTGAATGGGTGTGTGATTGAGGCCCTGAGACAGACTGGCGACCTGTCCAGGGTGAACCCCGCCTTCACCCTTCAGTAGCCGGGATAGGCTCCGGCACCCCCGCGACCCCGAAAGGGACACAGCGGTCAAGAAAATGGATGGATGGATGGTTTCAACATTTTAAAAATTGGCATTCTGCTAGCTTTTTGGACTATTTTGGAATTTTAAAAGATTTTTTTAGGCTGTTTTGACTAATATTGGGCTTATATTTCAGCTACATGCTAGCTGTTTAGGCTAATTTAGGCTTTTTAAGTTTTTAGGCTGTTTTGGAGTTAGGCTAATATTTACATGCTAGCTGTTTTAGCTAATTTAGTCTTTTTTTAATATCATTTTTAGGCTGTTTTAGAGTTAGGCTAATATTTACATGCTAGCTGTTTTAGCTAATTTAGGGCTTTTAAAGTTTTTAGGCTTTTTTGGAGTTAGGCTAATATTTACATGCTAGCTGTTTTAGCTAATTTAGGGCTTTTAAAGTTTTTAGGCTGTTTTGGAGTTAGGCTAATATTTACATGCTAGCTGTTTTGGCTAATTTAGGGCTTTTAAAGTTTTTAGGCTGTTTTGGAGTTAGGCTAGTATTTACATGCTAGCTGTTTTGGCTAATTTAAGCTTTTTAAGTTTTTAGGCTTTTTTGGAGGTAGGCTAGTATTTACATGCTAGCTGTTTTGGCTAATTTAGGCTTTTTTCCAGTTTTTTAGGCTGATATAGCTATTTTTTTCATCTACATGCCAGCTGTTTTGGCTAACCTGAGTTGTGTGTGGTTTTTTTTTCAGTTTCACAGGCTAATTTGGCATTTAGGTAATATTTTAGATTCTATTATACTGTTTTTAGCTATCAACCTTGTCGTTCTTAGCTTGATAGCATCTTCAACGGCCACATTCAGCTCACAGGATTCACACTAGCATTATCACAGGTAATATATCTAATTCATAATTATATTAAAGAATTATGTGTTTAAAGTTTTAAAAATTTAGTTTTAGAGTGTACAATAAAGTTTTTTTCTATTTAGGCCGCTACCTAAGTGTGTTTTAGATTTTGGCCCCTTGTGTGATTAAGTTTGACACCCTTGATCTATTGGCATCAACAATTAATTAAAAATAGGGGTTGTCAGAAAATGCTTAATAAACTGATAATTATTTGAATATGTTCTTGAGCAATCACAAATCTTTGCAACTTATTATTGATCTCTGACATTCCTCTGGTTAAAAAAGTTCTGAAAACAGAACGAAAAAATGAAATTTATAGCATTAATAGATCAAAAATACTTTGTGATTGAATGTTATCATCAACATTTTTTTCACACCAAGAAAAAAACTAAATATCTCCTAAACAAGATGATCAAATGATATCAGCTTGTGTTTTTTATTCAACCCCTGGCAGAAATCTAAATAAGATCTGCAGTAGATTCGCCTGCAGTTAAAAGCTCAAAGCCTTTAACAGGCCACAACGTCGGGCTGATTGACAGGATACAAGTCCCCAAAGAGAGAGCTGTCACTTAAAACAATGGAGAGGCATTACAGAACTCCTTCAAGAAGATAATTTAACACCGAATGTGGCAAAAGACGCTGTTTGTTTCCTGTCCGGGGTTGAATATCGTAATGATAAGGTTGCAAGCGGAACCACAAAGACAAAAAAAAAAAAACAGCATCCCGACAGGATAAATTCAAAGTAACGTGCTCTGAGAATACACAATTAAAGAGTCAGAACAAAAGTCAAAAGGGGGAGGGTGGTGTTTGTTAACTGTGAGAAACCCCAAAAGAAAATTGGATCTAAAAACAGATAAGCCCAACATTACTAGTCACACTGAGGCAAAAAGGTTTATAGTTGCCAAAGAGAAGCACTCATAGATAGATGTAAGTAAATCAGTCTCAAATATGGAAAGGAAAGAAGATCAGAACTAGGTTTGGTAGAGGTCATTGTTGCTATGACTGTGGATAAGTAAAGCCTTAAGCTGCATTCACAACACAATTGCGTAACGGGCGTCGAGTTTCAATATTAAATCAATGATTCGATGCCATTTGGGCGTCAGTCTGCCTGCAGCGCGATGAACTCTTTTGACGTCACGTCAGACAAAAGGGTGACATCGTCGTCAGTGTGTACAATTACTTCCAGTTTACGGTTTTAGACCAGCAGAGCTTACAACTGATCACTGTGTAACTCCATTTTATGTAAATAATAAAATATATTCTTACTAATTGTAATGTCCTTCCAAACTTACTAGTAGCGCAATTTCGGTGGCAGATGTGGTTTGGTCTACACAACCTATCAACCAATCAGGGACTCAGCTCAGGAACTCAATCTTCAAGTTAAAAAAAAAATACAATATGGCCGCTCAATCCAGGAAGTTTTGTCCTGAACCTCCATCCATTTTCTTAACCCAAAAGGACTGTGGGGTAAACGGAGAATGTCCCGGCTACTGTTGGACGAAGGCGGGTTACACCCTGGACAGGTCGCCAGCCTGTGACAGAGCCATGGACCAGGAGTGATCGCGCCCGCTATGCTAGCCAGCTGTCTGGTGGACAGCGTAGCAAGCTAGCAAGCTCCGCCACCCAGGATCTAGAAGGGCTAGCAAGGTCCACCACTTAGGGTCCGGCAGGGTTGGGGAGGTTCGCCGCTTTGGGTCCACTAAGGCTGGCGAGGTCCGCCACTTTGGGTCCGGCAGGGCTAGCGAGGTCCATCACTTTGGGTCCGCTAGGGCTGGTGAGGTCCATCACTTTGGGTCCACTAGGGCTGGTGAAGTCCACTGCTTAAGGTCCGGCAGGGCTAGTGAGGTCCATCACTTTGGGTCCGCTAGGGCTGGCAAGGTTCGCCACTTTGGGTCCACTAGGGCTAGTGAGGTCCGCCACTTTGGGTGCGCTAGGGCTGGCGAGGTCCGCCACTTTGGGTCCAGCAGGGCTACCGAGGTTTGTCACTTTGGGTCCACTAGGGCTGGCGAGGTCTGCCACTTTGGGTCCACTAGGGCTGGTGAGGTCCACCACTTTGGGTCCACTTGGGCTGGCGAGGTCTGCCACTTTGGGTCCACTAGGGCTGGCGAGGTCTGCCACTTTGGGTCCACTAGGGCTGGTGAGGTCCACCACTTTGGGTCCACTAGGGCTGGCGAGGTCCACCACTTTGGGTCCACTAGGGTTGGCGAGGTCCATCACTTAAAATCCGGCAGGGCTAGCGAGGTCCACCACTTTGGGTCCACTAGGGCTAGCGAGGTTTGCCACTTAAGGTCCGGCGGGGTTAGTGAGGTCCGCTGTCCACTAACACAAGCGTGATCGCTCCAGCTCCATGGACTTTTAATGTTTTCCTATTTTCATCGAGACAATAATAAAAAGGTCCTTGAGTTGTATTTCTCCACTTGGGATAATGAGGGACTAGAAATTCTTCAAACTGGGCCACAGACAGACGGTAGTAAAGTTTAAAACGACCGTCATCCAGGCGCATCTCTTACCGTTGGAGTGACCACACCATGAGAGACTCTGAATGATCTCGTCAACCCAGACACAGCGATGTGCTCGCCAGCAACTTTGTAGAGCTCTCCAAAACATATAAACCCAAGCTACTCGCTCAACATCATCAACGTTCTCCATGATGAGGCAACGAACCAGAGAAACGTTGGTGGTTGCTCCTCCCACATGTGGCCGGGGCGTCAAGGCGTTGAGCAGTGAATTTGACTTGCGTCAAAAGAGAGCCGGCAAACGTGAACTTGATACGCAGATCCCACTCATATGGGCGGTGGGGGATTGACCCGTATAAATCCTTTGGGAGAGGCCATTGTTGTGGACATAGTAAGTGTATTGTGAAGTATTTGTAAAGATACTGGAAGTTATATATACTTATGACGTGCGGGCTATGCTGTCGTATGGGTCTCTTAGACCGCACTCTAGTTGTTAGTAAGGGTTTGATGGCGTTTCAAGAATCTGTACAACACCCCAATGTCTCACCTATTTTACCTTTACTGACCCTTGTTTGTTGTATGAATGTTCGCTATACGACTTGTCACCCGCAGCATACCCGTAGATAAAAATTTGCACAAACATTTTTACTCTACGGGTCATGAAGCGATTCACGATCCTAAAATTTCCTGTACAAGTTTGCCCAATTCAACATTCAACATAAATTCCCCCGAAGGAAAAGTTATGACAAAAGCACAACCAGGAAGGTTGATGGGCGCTTCTTTTACTGTAAATACACAGTTTTTCTTATAAGTTATCCACTATGAAGTAGATTTCAGTGGTTCACGGAACAGTTGTTTTTAAATAAAGAATCTTGCAATGGAGCCTCAGAACTCGGTGACAGTTCAGATGTGGATCTGACTGAAATGTTAAGCAGAAGAAAGAGGGGATGGGGGGGGGAGGGATTACCAGCCTCCATCCTGCTAGACTGAGCTGTCAGCTGCTTTTGGAGCAACCTTTCATTATTAAAGCTCTTTCTTAAAAGGATCCAGTCTGTTCCCAAAAGGCAGAACAGAGGAGGCTGAACGATGAGTCGAATAATCAATTAGTCAATGGGCAGAAACAAATCACACATTACACGTATGAAGCTAGGAGGAGTGTTTGAAGAAACATTTGATCTGTTTTATCTGAAGATAAAAGATGAAAATGAGACTTAAGAAATGTGGCTAAAAACTAAACACTTTAATAGTTCTTTTTTGGTTAGATTCAATGCTTATTGTTCCTTTTTACAGTAAACATATTACAAAACACATATTTGGTTTCCACCTTTTAAAAAGCTTAAAATATTATGTAAAAATGTAAAATGACCTTTTTCTTAAAGCCAACCTAAAAAGTTTTTTGATCATCTTTTGATCTATTGTAAAATCAATCCCAGTGTTTCTTTTTTTTATTATAATTATGTCTTTTTTAGCCAAAAATTGAAAAAAAACAACATGTCATTTTAAGGGACATAGTCTGAAGAGTTAGTTTATTAGAAATTTGCCTCGAAGTCTGGGGCAACCCCGCCCTCCTTCCCCTCCCCTTTAGCGAGAGCTCTCTGTTCACATGCTCTCCTGCTAGCTTACAGCCCATCACACCCTCAATCTCACATTGAAGGATAATAATTAATAATAGTATTGTGCTCAGACGAGGAAAATGAAGATGGATCTAGTCATCTACAAGTGGATGCATCAAAAGGGGGCGGAGCTTATGGCTTACTGATTGCATGTAGCAAAAACGCTCTTTTTTTCAGACTGTGTTTTATTGTCTGCTCTGGATTCAAAAGTATTTTAATTAAAAAAATACCAAGAAATGCAATTTTAAGCTTAATTTTACCTCCATCATCATTAAAAATACACAAGAAAATCTTAAAACACTATTTTTACAACTGATACTTTTCTGATGAATGAATCAATGAAGGTTAAAATGCTGAAAATCCCTCTGTGCCTTTATAATCTTTGTATACTGACCTATTTATTGATTAAAAAATATGTGCAATCATACATTAGCGTTTTAAATGCTAATATAATTGTGATCATTAGCTCTTAAATGTAATATATTAGAGCCTTGAGTTGGAGAGAAGCTGGTTAATCATCGGTTAGACTCATCCTCTGGTTTATATGAGCCTGTGGAAAAGCAGGCGTTTGCTCAGGTATAGAGAAATGTAATACTCTCAAACCAAATTACACTTGCTTGAATCGCATTATGTGCGTTGAATCAATCAAGTCTGTTTATGACTATTCTTCTCTAAACCAAGAAGGAGAACATTTCCTTCATTAAATAATATTTCCAGAAGTTTTTATGCTCATTTTTTTTAATGCTGCAGTGGAATTATTGAGTTCTTGTGAAGTAAACATAAAATAACTTGAAGAGTTGCATTACCTGTGATAGTACTAGTGTAAATGCTTTTTGTTAGAAGTAGTCGCTGAAGATGCTGACGTTTTTGCTGAAAATGGTGACGCGGTTGACTTTATTTGCTGAAGGAATTTGGTGAACTTGCAATAGCTATTTGCAACATTTTAAAATTGCTAAAATACTGTAAATGTTGTGAAAGAACCATGAAGGTGACCTAAATTTAGGGGAAAAATATTCATAAAATTGCTTAAAAATCTCTAATAAATGGCAATTTTGCAAAAATATTTAGTGTTACTTAAATATGATTTAAACTCCAAAATTCCTCGGTAAACTAAATTAGTCAAAAATGTTGCTAAAATAAAAGCTAAACTCTAAATTAGCCTAAAAAACCTCAGTAGATAACAAAGTAGCCAGTATAGGGCTGGGTTGATACAATCTATTAATCAATTTGAATTGATCTAAGCTTAATAGACCAATAATCGATCCATAAAAAGAGAGATCTATCTAGCATGTAAAGCCAGCTTGATGCTAACGTTTTATGGAATTTCCCATAGGACGGCTAACGCTAACACTCGGTCGACGTAAACATACATTGCTGACTAAATGAACATCTTTACATACTCACAGTCATGAATTTTCTAAACTCCTAAAAAAAAAGTAACCATTTGTGGTCTAAAACAGTTTCATGCTCATTCTTTGCTTATTCTTCTCGGAAAAAGTGTACTGCTATAGCGAGATCGCCACCTAGTGGCCAAACTGAAACGTCCTCCAGGAGAAGCGGAACAATGTTTATAATTTTAATGATCTGAACATTTTTGTTAGAACTTCTCCTTTCTGATTATTTCACAAATACATTTTACAGTTTGATATCTGCATCAGATTAATATAAATATATTATAAACGTATAGTAGATCATTGATGTATTTCTAAACAAATCTGTCTAAATGTTTAACCTCAAAACTAATTGAATTTAGTGGACCGGAAGAATTGAATCAAATTAATCCAGGCTCTAGTGAATCAAATCATATAGAATCTGGGAATTATTATCTATATCCAGCCTGAGCCTTTTACTTTGACGTCTTATTTACAAACTGCGCATCAGCTGTTCGCCGGGCTGCACATGTCAGTTCTGCATTGGGCATTTAAATCCACGGGCCAGCTTTAAAAAGTGTGGCTGACAGGCGCACAATGACTGAATGAGTGTAAGGTAATTAGCCCGGGCTCCTGTCAGGGGGAAAAAGGTCACTGTGTGAAATGCCACGATTCAGCCCACTCCATATATCGTGCCCCCCTACCCCTACTGCCAGATTTCCTCCCACTGAGGCCTCCTGACTTCATTCACAGACACCAGCTTTGTTAAAAAACCTTCAAACGTTTCACCTTAATGACAAAAGTTAAACTCTTCTTGACAGGACGATTATGAGAAATATGAAATGTCAGTTCTGCCACCGTTCGCACTCAGGAAATGGACATACCAGTCTAGAGATACAGCTTCAGATAGCATGATATTGGATTTTCCTAGAGAAGGGGTGTCAAAGTCAATCGCACATGGGGTCAAAACCCAAAATACACCTTAGGTCACGAGGTGAAACGGACATTTATAACACTAAAACCCTCTTTTTAAAAACTTGAAACCGTAGCTTTTTAACGTAATTATGAACTAGATATATAGCATTACCTGTGATAATGCTAATGTGAATGCTGTAAGCGGAATTTGGCTGCTCAAGATGCTAGTGCTGATAGCTGAAGATGCTGAAATTGATGGCTAAAAACACTGAAGCTGATAGCTGAAAACGTTGAGGCTGATAGCCAGCTAAAATGTTAGCTAAATGCCAAATTGGCATAAAAACTATAAAAAAACAAAACTTAGGTTAGCCAAAACAGCTAACATGTAGATGGAAAAAAATAGCTTAGCTTTAAATCACCCTAAAAAACTGAAAAAAGCCTGAATTAGCCAAAACAGCTAGCGTGTAAGTATTAGCCTAACTCCAAAACAGCCTAAAAAAGTTATTTTTATAAAACCTAAATAAGTCAAAACAGCTAGCATGTAGCTGAAACATTAGCTATTAGCTAATGTTGTGAACTAAATATATAACATTACCTGCGATAATGCTAGTGTGAATGCTGTGAGCTGAATTTGGCTGCTATTGCTGATAGCTGAAAATGCTGAAGCTGATCGTCAGGTAAAATTTTAGCTAAATGCCAAATGGGCATAAAAACTATTAAAAAAAAACCTAGGTTAGCCAAAACAGCTAACATGTAAGTATTAGCCTAATTCCAAAATAGCCTAAAAAGTTTTTTTTAAAAAAGCCTAAATAAGTTAAAAAAGCTAGCATGTAGCTGAAACATTAGCCAAACTCCAAAACAGCCTAAAAAATCTCAGTAAATGCCAAAATTGTCAAAAAAGCTAGCAGAATGCTAATTTTTAAAACTTTGAAACTGTTACTTTTTAAAATATTTATGAACTAGATATATAGCATTACCTGCGATAATGCTAGTGTGAATGCTGTAAGCTGAATTTGGCTTCTGAAGATGCTAGTGCTGATAGCTGAAGATGCTGAAATTGATAGCTAAAAGCACTGAAGCTGATAGCTGAAAACATTGAAGCTGATAGCTGAAAACGTTGAAGCAGATAGCCAGCTAAAATGTTAGCTAAATGCCAAATTCGCATAAAGACTATAAAAAAAAAATTAGGTTAGCCAAAACAGTTAGCATGTAGATGGAAAAAAAAGCTAAACTCAACAAAATCCTAAAAAATCATAGTGAATTCCAAAATAGTCCAAAAAGCTAGCAGAATGCCAATTAATAAAAATGCAGGAATTTTATTCAAAAATAAATCAACTTAAACCTTAAATCATTTCAATATTTTAGCCTCCATACAAATAAATTTAGTCAAAATTTAGAAATGATCGCAAGATAACATCGATAACAGATAACAATAAAATAAAATTATCTGGAGGGCCGGATCCGGCCCCCGGGCCTTGGCTTTTGAGGGAACCTGAAGGTAGTGCTGTAAAACGTGTCAAAACTGCGTGGTCATTCATGTTTCCAAGCAGCCTTCAGTGATGCAAACGCGAACCATGTTTCCTCCTTTATTTCTTATTGGCTATTCATATTGTGTTACATTTATGGATTTCCCATTCCCCTGCTTTCTTCAGACTCCCTGCAGCAATCTGTCCGCATGTGCAGGGATTTTAAGGCGAGACACACCTGAGAAATGGAGTGTGCGCTTGCACACGTGCACTTTCCCTCAAAGATTTGCTTTGGTGGGCGTTGACTGAATACAGTGGAATCACATTATTGCTGATGTATGGTTTTTGGCTCCGGGCACTGCAATTCTCCTTCTGCACACCAGCTTTATCAAAGGGGAAACAAATGAACAAGTCAGTCTTTGTCTTGGTGGTTGACATTTAATCAGCCCAAAACTGACGCTGCTGAGGAGAAATCACTGCAGTGTCAAAGACTGGTCTGCCTTATTTACTAGCTTAAGTAAACTAGTAGCAGCAGGAGGAACATGCAGTCGCGTTGACTGATTTTGTTTTGTGAGAGGCCGGCATTCAAGTAAAACCTTTTATTTCCAGGGACTTACGGGTGACAAAAAACTGTTGCAGGTCCCTCACGGATAGAAACTTCAGTTGTGACTTAAACAGCTTCCTCTTCTTCTGTGGTTCTAGTGCCGGGCGGCGAGGACGTCTCTGTCTCCTCCTTTACACCCAAGAGCACCACAGAGTTCACCTCCACCCTTCCCACCATGAGGGGCCAGAGTGACACCACCGTCGGAGGAACAGATCCGAGGGAAGGACGAGATCCCTTTGAGGACGGCCAGAGCTCCGTAACGTTGGAGCCCACCGTTCCTGAGCTGCCACCGACACCCAGACGCTTCTGTGAGGCGACCCGGAGAAGGGCCATCGACTGGCCCCAGACTCATACTGGGACCACAGTGGAGAGACCCTGTCCCAAAGGGACCAAAGGTAGGTATTTTTCTAAATGTATTTTATTGTATTTTTTTAACTGTTATTAAGCCTGGGTAATTTCCATACCCCAATGCACATTTTAACCCAAATATATATGTATATATATATATTGTATATCTCGCGGAGGGTGAGGGGGCGTTTTTATAAGTATAAATATACATATATATATAGCGGCCGGTGAGAGGGGCGTTTTTATAAATATAAATATAATTATATATAAATATATATATATAT
>NC_050528.1:6826896-6862864 GCF_002922805.2 Oryzias melastigma
TATATATATATATATATATATATATATCGCGGAGGGTGAGAGGGGCATTTTTATAATTACACACACACACATATATATATATATATATTATATGTATGTGTGGGTTTTGTCCAGAAAATGTTTCTGTTTTAAGAAACGTATATATTAGAGATAAGATTATCATTTTTTGTCAAGGCTGTTGACTCCATATGAAAACTAGACTGAGTGACTCCTCCCCCTGGGATTCCAAACAGGAAGTACCCGCTGGTTCTAAGAAGCCAAAATCAAATAGGCTATTTCCGAATTCCCTCTCTACTCAGTAACCTCTAAAAAGCTATCATATACGGGACTATCTTCTGCCTTGGATTTTAAAATCAATTCTGACACTTTGCTCTTTTTTTATAAACAGCAAATATAACGTCACCAAGTGGATCTGGCCGTAGATAACAACATGGTTCCAAGATGGTGCCAGAGCATCACTAGCTAGAAGTCACTCTTCCCTAGAAAAAGACCGGAACCACATTTAGGGATAAGGATGTAACGATTATTCATGAAAGGGTAAAAAAAAAAAAAAAAAAAAAACGATTCAAACTAGTCAACATGTTTATTGTTGCAGAAAATGAAAAACATCGTCTTGTGCCTAAAGTTAGAATAATGCAGAATAGATGACATTTCTTCATGCAGGCTCGCTGTGAGTGTGTGTACGCCTGTGTGTGTGTGCGTCGCGGACCGGCAGTGCCCCCCTTTCCTGGGAAATTCCCCCAGGTCCTTTGGATTTAAAAGTTTCACATAAGTCAGTCCCTCCAGGATTTCGTGATGTTACGATTGCAACTATTAGTGGAAATTCAAGCAAAGTCGAGATCTGCTCCTCACCCTGGCTACTATTACAACATTTCCACTTCCAGCTAATGATGAGTTTAATGTTGTGTTTAGGCGCCATCTTACCTGCAACCAGGTCCCTCTCCGAAAATCACTCCGTGATTAACCTAAAAATGCCCTCTTTTGTTCTTGGATCATATTATTTACTCAGTTTTAAAAATGCAAAAAGAAATTTAGACTAGTTTTGGCCACATTTTTGTTTACCTCGCTCATCATCTCTGGAGTTTGTCAGTCTCATTTAATCAAAACCAAAAAAACATTTTCAACTACATATATTAACTAACTTTTTGTAAGTTTTTGTAAGTGTAGAGTCACAGGCACACAACTGTAAAGTCTCTCTATGGGCCAAAAGCTCAAACAATGAAAAATTAACTCTGTTCCAATTAAGTCCTATTATAATTAAGCTACACAGCAGGTTGTCCTGATGCTAAAATAAACACTATTTTAGATAAGTGTATATACCTCTCAAAATAAAAGTACACTTTACATTCCACTGATAATGTATGCATTGTTGTGACTTAATTACTGCAGTTTTAAATCACCTTGATTAGCCCTCAGTGTTTGCATTAACAATCAAGTTTGCCAAATCAAGTCCGGCAATTATTTTTTTTAGCATAATATGTGCAATCAAAAAACAAAGATCTTTATTTGAATGATGTTATTTACATCCTAATCTACATATTTGGGTTTCTGGAACCTTTTAGAAAATCAGTAGCGGTTTTAAGCAGCGATATGAAACGGTTACAGCCGCTTCCTGAGTGAAAAATGTGAATTAATAGCGTTCATAATGCCAGTTTTGCAGTTATTTCAATACTTGAAAGGTTTCTGTAAACAAGGGAAGTTAGTGGTGGGGATGTACTTTAATGAGTTCATCTGATAGTGATGAGGTTGGAGTGATCGCACATTCACATAACACCAAGCTGCTGGAGAATGGAAACAAGAAAGTGAAAAAGTGATTTTCTGTGTTGCTGCTATTGTCTGAAGTGTGTTGCAGAGTCCTTAGCTTTAAGGGTGTTGGATGTAGCTCATGAGCGATAGCACTTTTTGTTTTAAATTTTTCATCTGTTACATCTGAGCCGTACAGGAAACTGGCACCCCCCTCGTCTCAAACGCGTACATGATAAACAGCTCTTCCAGGCTTTAGGATCAATTGAAAGTGGTCCTGCTGCACTGTTAGTTTCCTGCTCAGAAGATTTTGTTTAAATGAGAGATCAGCAGGAGACACTGGATCCGAGCAAAGCTTTGGCTTCCCTCCAACCGCTGTGTTTTTCTGCTCTGCTGCAGGCATCGCCACTTTCCTCTGCACTGTGGTGGGGACCTGGTGCTCCAAAGGACCAGACCTCAGCAACTGCACCTCCCACTGGGTGACTCAGGTGGCACAGAAGGTAAAACATGAGAATTTGTCCATTGCAAATAAAATGTACATGTTTAAAAAATCACGCAGCACTGTACTTATATCACTTACTTTGCACTGTAGGGTGAGGACCATGGGTGTCAAATCCAAAACACACCAGAGGTCACGAGCCGAACAGGATAAACATTTATTAAATATTCTATAACTGAATTTTTAAAACTCTAAAGCCATAACTTTTTAACATAGTTATGAACTAGATACTAGATATATAGCTTTACCTACAATAATACTAGTGTGAATGCTGTAAGCTGAATTTGGCTGCTGAAGATGCTACTGCTAATAGCTGAATACGCTGAAATTGATGGCAAAAAATGCTGAAGCTGATATTTAAAACGCTAAAACTGATAACCTGCTAAAATATTAGCTAAATGCTAAAACTGCCTAAAAATTAAAAATAAAAAAACTTAGGTTAGCCACAACAGTTAGCATGTTGCTAAAAAATAGTTAAACTTCAAAATAGCCTAGAAAACAGAAAAAAGCCTAAATTAGAACTAAAAAAAAGGAAAGTAAGAAAAGATGAACTAAAACAAAAAAATGTTTGCTAAATCCAAAACAGCTAACATTCAGCTGAAATATTGGCTAAACTCCAAAACAGCCTAAAAAACAGAAAAAGCCTAAATTAGCCAAAACAGCTAGCATTTAGCTGAAATATAAGCTAGACTTCCAAAACAGCCTTAAAATTTAAAAAAGTCTAAATTAGCCAAATCAGCTAGTATGCATCTGAAATATTAGCCTAACTCCAATATGTACCCCCACGACCCCGAAAGGGACGAAGCAGTCAGGAAGATAAATGAATGAATATGTACGAAAAAAATGAAAAAAGCCTCAATTATCCAAAATAGCTAGCGTGTAGCTGAAATATTAGCTAAACTCCAAAATAGCCTAAAAAAATTTGGTAAATGCCAAAATAGTCAAAAAAGCTAGCAGAGTGCCAGTGTTTAAAACTTTAAACTGTTACTTTTTACCATAATTATGAATAAAGAAGAAGCAGGAGTATTATTCCTGAATAAATCAACTTAAAAAATAAATAACTTTCAGTATTTTACTCTCCATAAAAATATATTTTTGTCAAAATTATGCAAGTTAGAAATAAGCACAAGGCCATTAATATCAATAAAATTAAATAATCTGGAGGGCCGGATCCGGCCCCCGGGCCTTGACTTTGACACGTTCGCTCTAGAACATGCTAAGAACGCTCCTGCTTGTGTACTTTTATTGAAGCTAAGCAGCAGCGGATACGATGAGCCTCAAGAGTGAAAGCCAAGAGTTGCATGATGCTTCTGAGGATAACACCGGCAGGGCTTCTGGTGTCTCTGCTTTGATGTTGTGCAGGTAGAACCATAGATGTGCAGATAAGCCCGAATACACGATGGTGCAGCAGAGAGGAAAAACAAAACGGATTGCATTCGGAGGGAGTGATTGTTACCTTTGACTAAAAAGAACATTACCAGGGTGCACGTACTGGCACTTTATTTTTTTATTTTCATGCAGGGGAAATGAAATACGTGTAAATGAAAAGCTTTGCTGTGGTTTAGAAGTTATTTTTTCACACTAGAGGCAACAGAATTAAACATCAAAGGATGACTCCATTTGAGCGTATTCTCCCCTAAAGGTCATACAAAACAGAATATGTATAATAATGATATATATTTTAAAGCTCTTTTGTAATGTGTTTGCAGCAGGGTGAGCTGTCAGAATGACTGCGAATGAGCCTAAAAATAGGAAAAAATATCTAATCTTATAGGTTTTAATTATTAGAAAACGAGCCAAAGTGGCTCTTTTACTGCTAAATGTCCTAAAAAGAAAACAAGTTTTAAATCTTTACAAGTATCAAATAGTTGAATAGTTTTATTATAAGTGCAGCCATATATATTTTGGTTATTTGACTTATTGACATTATTAATTGGACAGTATAGTGCAGTTAAGTCTCTTTTTAAGACTTCTAATTACAGCTTAAAGCTTTTAAAGGTGAACAGATTGTTTTTCTCTATGAATGTCATTTAAACTGATGGCGCAGAATTGCACAGAAAAGATAAATGCATGTGAAATGTGAAGGTTGCACGAGGCTTTTCTGTGAAAAGGGGGTTATACTAGTAAATGAAGGATTCAGACGGTAAATATTATACTGTATGTTGTGTATTTTTACTTGTTACTAAAGCTTTCTATGGAACAGCTCAGGCTCCAATGGATGTACAGGCGATGAATTATTCAAGGTTGATGTTACGTAAGCGTGATTTCAACCCGACACCTACTTTTCTTTTTGATGCTGTTTTTAGATCCGGAGTGGCGAAAATGCGGCTAATTTAGCCAACGAGCTAGCTCGGCACACGCAGGGTCCGGTGTTCGCGGGCGACGTCAGCTCCTCGGTGCGCCTGATGGAGCAGCTGGTGGACATCCTGGACGCTCAGCTGCAGGAGCTGAGACCCAACGAGAAGGACTCCGCCGGCCGCAGCTTCAACAAGGTGCTGTAAAACCCTTTTCTTCTGGAGTCGGCGTCACGAATGTCTCTTTTGCAGGTCTGTTCTTTCATACGTCACTTACAACTTCAGGTGAGGGGCTAAGGGGCAGATTTAACCCTGAGGGGACCCCCATTCCCCTACAGCTCCGGGGTAATTATGGGCTTTTGGTTATAAAAAAAAAGGTTCACCTGGCAGTTCCACCTTAGTGAAGCTAATGGCCACAATCCCCCTCAAGAACACAGAATAACTCTTCATTGCTGACAAGAGCAGAACTGCTGTCTCCTGGAGCTTCTGCAGGCACCCAGGGAGAAAAGAGTGGGTCCAACATATACCTACTTCAGTCAGCTGCTGGCAGTCTGTCGCGGGGTTCTCTTAAGAGTCCAGGAAAAATCAGCCAAACAGGAGGCAAGCCAGGAGAGATTCCATGGAGTTTTTTCTTTAATAAAGTCTTTGGGTTTTACAAAAATAAAGCAGGGTTGAGGGCAAAATGACAGACACAAAATAAATCCAATAAGTTTTCTCTGGTCACTTTATGTTCAAAAACTCAGACTGGCACTTCTTCTGCCTGTTTTTCTTTCAGTTACTCACTGCCATTGTGAGAGAGAAGTACCTCCATTTATACTCCTTCTGGCCACTCCCACCTAATTAAGCATTTTACTCAGAATATTATCTTCCACAAAATACTACATTTAAACAATCCATTTCAATAAGTTCTTCTATTAACTTCAGATTCTAATTAACAGTATTGAAATACAATTAATCCATTTAAACTATAACATGCAAAAATAAAGAAACAACAACCAAACAATTTAAATTAGAAACAGCTGTCTCAAAACTGACATCAAAATTATATAAACAGGAAAAACAAATCCTTCGGTTTGGCTGTCAGTGAAGGTGGGGAAAAAGGGGGCGTGGCTAAGACGCCGTGCTGCAGAGCCGCGGTGAGTAAATGTTTGTATGTGTGTGTATGCGGAAACCTAGCGATGACCAAGTGTGCACCCAAGGTCTAAACTGTAAGAAATGAAAGATACTTTACAAGATAATGTGGTGGGATAACAGCAGAGTTGGTTTATGACATGGATGCGCGCGCCAGCGTGTAGGTGTGTGTGTATGTGCGTGTGCTCACTGCGCTCACTCAGACGGAGGGACGGAGCCGCTCCGTCACACAGTCCCACAGAGGCTTGACTGACAGTTTGAAAAATTGCATAACCGTTCAGGCCCCGGAGACAGCGGTTGCTCTGTAAACAAGAGCTAAAATGGTGCGTTTCTTTGCCAGTTTTTTAACAAAGATGCATAATTATTACATTAGGACAAACGAGACTTTTCCTCTGCAAGTTGCTGTCAAACTCCTGACGACAGATGAACTTTTTTTTTGTACTGAGAGACATCTCTGTTTCATGTTGTTACAGCTGCAACAAAAGTACCTCACACATGAGGCAAAACAAGGCGGCGTGAACAGCCACTTTCATCTGGATATTAAGTTACCCCTGAAGTAGACTGCTTTGACTTTGAAATGAAATTATTCAATTATCCCGTTTGGTCGGTTTCTCCTGACTTTGTTCTGTCTGTGCGTCGTTTGAAAATCTAGATTTGTGGCTAAAACTGTTTTGACACAATCTGAAAGCCCGAAAAACAAAGATCAAGTCGCAAAAAAATATGACAAAATTTTGCAAAACAGAAACCAACTTTGAAGTGTAAAGTGGAAAAACCTCATTTACTGTGTGAATGCTTTACAGACGTACATTTTTCTGGATGTAAAACTCAATAACACTTTCAGCGATTTCAGAAATCTTGTTATCAGAACGTTCAACTCGTTCAGGACGTTACTGCTTTTATTTTGGCATTCATAAACTTTATAGTTTTTGAAATATTCAGCAAAATATTCCCCAAAGGAAATGAATGAGGCTTAAAATTTCAAAATTTTAAGTAGATTAGCAACAATATTTTGTCTTTTAAGCTTTTATTCTAATTTTCTAAAAAAAAAAAAAAAAAAAGAAAAGTTTAGCTTCAATTTTAGCATCAGGCTAACGTTTTTAGGCTAATTTAGAGTTTAGCTTCTATTTTAGCATCATGCTAACGTTTTTGACTACTTAAGTCTACTGAGGAATTTTAGAGTTAGTTAGTATTCAAGGGTTATGAAAGTTTTTTGGCTAATTTTTAATCTACTGAGGTTTTTTTGCTTATTTAGAGTTTAACTAATATTTTAGCAACATGCTAACGTTTTTGGCTAATTTCTTATCTACTGAGGTTTGTTTTTGCAAATTTTTACTTTGGCTAATATTTTAGCAACATGCTAACGTTTTTATCTAATTTGTTATCTACTGAAGTTTGTTTTTTGCTAATTTGGAGTTTGCGTAATATTTTAGCAACATACTAACGTTTTTGGCTACTTTGTTGTCTACTCAGTTTTTTGTTAGCTAATTTAGAGTTTAGCTTCTATTTTAGCATCATGCTAACATTTTTGACCACTTTAGTCTACTGAGGAATTTCCGAATTAGTTAGTATTCAAGGGTTATGCTAGTTTTTTGGCTAATTTTTAATTTACTGAGGTTTTTTTGCTTATTTAGAGTTTAGTTAATATTTTAGCAACATGCTAACGTTTTTGGCTAATTTCTTATCTACTGAGGTTTGTTTTTGCTCATTTTTAGTTTGGCTAATATTTTTGCAACATGCTAACGTTTTTGGCTACTTTGTTGTCCACTGAGTTTTTTATTAGCTAATTCAGAGTTTAGCTTTTATTTTAGCAACAGACTAAGGATTTTGACTAATTTAGTTAAGTGAGGAATTTTAGGCTATTTTGGATTAGCTAGTATTTAAACAACAAGCTAGTTTTCGGCTAATTTTGCCATCTATTAAGATTTTTTGGTCTAATTTGGAGTTCAGTTCATATTTCAGCAGCAACCTAAATAATTTGGCAAAATTGGCATGTATTAGGGATTTTAAAGCAATTTTACAACAAATTTTTCCGAAATTTAGGTCAACTTCAGTGCTATTCCATAGTTCTTTAACGAAATTTCCAGTCTTTTAGAAAATTTAACATTTTGTAAGCAGCTATCGCATTTTCAGCAAATCCCTTCCTCAATAAACATAAATTGTCACCAATTTCAGCAAAAAGCTTCAGCGACTACTTTCAGCATAAAGCATTCACACTAGCATTATCACAGGTAGTGCAACTTTTTTAGTTATTAGGAGTTATCTTGCAAAATAAAAGACAGTATTTCGCATATTTGTGATTAGAATGCTTCTAAACTTTGTCTAACCACCTGATGGAGGACGCTGCCCCTCTGATTTTAGAAGCTTCCTCCTCAAACTAACCTGTAACGTAATATCTCCAGCATGTGAACCCAATTAGGGCTTTCGACAAGCCGAGGAAGTTCTAGTAGACTGCCAGTTGATGGACTTGACTCGTAAAATAAATAAGGAAGAAGACATCAGAAGAAAACGAACTGAAAAAACTAATTAAAAAGAGTTTCTTTGCAAACATGATTTGTTTCCAAGATAAAAGCAGCCATGATGTGATGTGGTCACTTAGGTCCTTCATAAATCAAGCGCTACCCTGCAGCACTCCACTAAAGAAACATTTTCTTTTTGATGCAAAAACATCTTTTTTTTTTGCAGCCAATATGATAAAATCTTTGTTTTTGCCAACATAAAACAATAAAAAACATGATAATTTCTCCATAAAATGAGGCATGAATGACTTCATTTTAGATAGATCTTCTCTGTGTATTTTGAAGCAGCAACTATCGATAACATCAGTAACCACTCTCAGCATTATTTTCTTCCTTCTCATCGTCTGTGAATTTCCTTTTCCACCCTTCTCATTTGTGCTTCTCACACCGAGCCAGCAAACCCAAGTGTGCCCCAACTGTGGGCAGAAAATGTGCTCCCCGAATGAGTTAGTCTGCAGTTTCTGTGGTAGTCCCACCTGTGTTTGCCCAGTATTACTCAGTATGTTAGCTTGTTACGCTAGCCAGCCACCTGGTGGACAGCGTAGTGTGCTAGTGAGTTCTTCTGTTGCAAGCTAGCAAGCTCCGCTGTAGTGAGCTAGCAAGTTCTGCTGTAGCATAATAGCAAGCTCCTCTGTAGCATGCTGAGAGCTCTGCTCTATTGAGCTAGCTAACTCTGCTGTAGCATGCTAGTGAGCTCCTCTGCAGCATGCTAGCGGGCTCTGCTGTATTGAGCTAGCTAACTCTGCTGTAGCATGCTAGCAAGCTCTGCTTTATTGAGCTAGCTAACTCTGCTGTAGCATGCTAGTGAGCTCCTCTGTAGCATGCTAGTGAGCTCTGCTCTATTGAGCTAGCTAACTCTGCTGTAACATGCTAGTGAGCTCCTCTGCAGCATGCTAGCGGGCTCTGCTGTATTGAGCTAGCTAACTCTGCTGTAGCATGCTAGTGAGCTCCTCTGTAGCATGCTAGCAAGCTCTGCTTTATTGAGCTAGCAAACTCTGCTGTAGCATGCTAGTGAGCTCTTCTGTAGCAAGCTAGCGAGCACTGCTTTATTGAGCTAGCGAGTTCTGTTGCAGCACGCTAGCAAACTCCTCTGTATTGAACTACTGAGCTCCGCTCTAGCAAGCTAGTGAACTCCTTTGTATCGAGCTAGCGAGCTTTGCTGTAGCAAGCTAGCAAGCTCCTCTGTATTGAGATAGTGAGCTCTGCTTTAGCAAGCTAGCGAGCTCTGCTGTTATCGAGCTAGTGAGCTCCTCTGTCCATCAGGCGGCTGGATAGCCTAGCGAGCTAACCCTCTGAGTTTTCACTTAAGCTAATGTGGGCAAACACAGGTGGGGTCACCACGGAAACGGTGGACAAACCCAATCGGGGTCCACATTTTCTGCCCACTTCTAAACCATATGGGGCCCACTTGGCTTTGCTGGCTGGGTAGTTAGGATTCTAACATAATTAACTTTCCCTCTGGAAGCTTTTGGAGCGGTTGCCTTTCTTTAAGGCTCTAGTTCACAGACCTGCCTCTTTCCTCCCGTTTTTTCATTAGCTCTGTAACTGATGCTAAGCTGCATTATTTAATGTTTCCTGTTCTCTTCCAACCTTTCCTATAATCTGTCTCTTATGTTTGATTCTCTTTTGTGTGGAAAAGCTTCAAAAACGAGAGAAGACATGCCGAGCGTACATGAAGGTATAACCACCCCCCCCCCCTCCACTCCCTGATGTCTGGCTCCCAGCATGCAGCACTCTCTGTCTGTGTCTTTGGCTGTGTATGTGCCAGCTTACCTGCTCGTATAATGCTGCTTTTGTCGTTTGTCTCTGCGGCCTTCTCTCCTTTCATTCTGTCCATCTCAGGTCCTCTCCTACGTCAGTATAGTTTTACTTTTTTTTTCTCCTCCTCAACACTTTTCCTCACTCCGTCGCTCTTGTTGGCTTTTTACACGTTGTGTGAATAATTGACTTCCCACGGTCATAATTGCACTTCCCTGTCAGCCAGGAGTGTGATCAAAGTGGCAGTGGCTCGATTGTCACTTGCTGAGATGGTACAATCTCCAGCCTCCACCCCCGTCCCCACAGTGATAAATAAAAGAATACATCCTGTCCCACTGAAAAAAACGCCTTTCTTCTGAGGGATTAATTGCAGTTGTTTTGCTGGCATTACAGTTGGGTTTTTACTTCACCTCGATCAAGTTGGAACTGTTTACCGTCTTGGGAAGGCTCGGTTGAAAGACGTAATATTAGCACAAGGGAAAAGGTAGAATAATAGCAATAAAAAAAAAAAAGTTTTCTTTTGACTCAAGGACTCATGGGACGCAGCCAAAGATGTTTTTATTTACCTGAGCATATGCATTTCTATCTTTCAAGGTCATCTTGTATCTCAAACAAGAGTTTTGTGTTATTGTTCTTTTAGCTCATATCTGCTGAATGAGCTGATATAGAATGTATTTCTGGTATTTTATACAAGCTGCATTCTTGCTTTTTCTGAAGTGTCTTCAAAAGTTGAACATTAGTTCACAAAGACACATTTATAAAGTTAAAACAATGACAGAACTCAACACTTCCAGTGGGGCTTCTGTTGTCAGGCTTTGAAATTTGGCAGAAAAAAAAAAAAAAAAACAGCCTTTGTAAAGATTTTTACCAATGACACATGCCAGTGAAATTCCTCTAAAATATGTTTTGGAGACAAAAACTTATGCTTTAATATAAAAAAAACAAGTGTTTTGCATTTAATCATAGTAACAAAGCAGGAATGTCTATGAAAAGAGTCACATTCTTTTGATTTGTATCTTTAAATCTGTGGGATTTTGTGTATTTGGTGACTTGATATTCGTTAAATTTAGGAAAAAGTCAATTAATTGATTTGAATCGATTTAAGCTTAATAGATCAATAATCGATTCACAAAAGACATAAATCGATTTAGCGCACAAAGCTAGCTTAATGCTAACGTTCAATAGAATTCCCCATAGGACGGCTAATGCTAACGCTTGGTTGACCAAAAAAATACGTTGCTGACTAAATGGACATCTTTACTTACTTACAGGCATTATTTTTTTCAAACTATTTATAAAGTAACTATTTGTGGTCTAAAACTTAATTTTTTCCCTCATACTTTCTTCTTCTTCTTGAATAAAGTGTAATGCTATAGCTCAGTCGCCACCTAGTGGCCAAACAGAAACGTCCTCCAGAAGAAGCAGAACAATGTTTACAATGTTAATGATCTGAACATTTTTGTTAGAACTTCTCCTTTAGAGAATCCATGTAACACTATATGATATTAACAATCTTATTATTTTACTAATACATTTTACAATGTGTGAACTGTATCAGATGAATATACATATATTCAAATTAAATAATAGATTTTAATGTATTTCTAAACAAATAAGTATACATTTGTAAACTCGAAATTGAATTGAGAAATCAAAAGAATCTGAAAAAATCGTAATCGAATCGATTCAGGCATCGAATCGAGTCGTTTCTGGAAATTATAACCGATACTCAGCCCGAGTAAAATTTCACAGAAAAGTTCATTTTATAACACGTTTCCCAGAAAGGATCACAATGCATGTCAAAACTACAACACAATAAAGACAAAACTGCTAAATCCCGCCGTCGTAAAAACCCACATTTATCTAAAAGTCTGCTGAAATGTAAAAGTCTTCAAAGGAAAATAAGTGATAGAGGTGCTCACAAACTGCAGCTGTTGACACTATAGAACTGCTCATGCTATGGTCACAAATACAACAGCCACCCCACGATAGGGAGGAATCGACAGAATCTTCAAGATTTCATGTTAAATTTTTTTGAAAATAGTTGTCTTGTTCATGAATGTAGATGGCAGCAGTCAGGTGGTCGTCAGGCGTTCAGGACGGCCCGCTTTTTATACACCGCCGGGGCTACCTGGGGACCAGTGACAGTTGATCTGGATGGATGCTGTCCAGAGACATTTACAGATGGAATCATCCAAAATGTGCCCAGGTGGACTCTTCTTTTTTCAGAAAAAAATCGTGCAATCGCCCTAAAATTTAAACTTTTTCCAGCGAATTTGCTGAAAAGTTAACATTTAGGGATACGTGACCGTAGCCTTACATAGACGGTCTACATGTGACGATGCCCGTATATGACAATGACTTTGTTGATCGCCACACAATGCGTTTTGTTGAGTCATGGCATCTAGATTTAAAATCGTCTTCTTTCTAATCCAAGTTATCAGTCTCCTAATGAACTCTTATGTCTTGTATTTACTAACCAGCAATTATCATTTTACTCTTGACCACTTCCTGGTTCATGCTGGTGAGTGCATCTGCAGAAAACCAATAATTTTCCTGGTCAAACTCCATTTTTATCAGTCCCTTTTCACCTCTAAAAGTGTTGGGAAAGATTCTCTATAAAAGGCAGAGATGTAGGATGTTTATTCTTCGATTGAGAAACCGGCAGGTATGTAACTCAATGTAGTATAGTACCTAACTGTATTTCAGACGCAACTATTTCTGTAAAGATCCAGCCAAAAAGAGGACAAAACCTTCGGTTTGGATCTTGAGTGAGAAAAAGGCGCTGGTCGGACGCTTGCTGTTGTCGTAAAACTTTCTTACCAATCAATGGGTTTCATTGTGTACGAACAGAAGCTCCGCCCTCACGGGTCCATTCCATTTTTCTATGGACCCACAACCGACGGGGGAAATGGTACCAGTAGGTCCCCCTTTTGCAATGGAAAAGTCCAGTCCAGTCAAAAGTTCAGTCCAGTCTGGTCTGGACCGCTCAGTGGAAACGAGGTTTAGGACTCATTCAACCAACTCAGAGGACATCATGAAAATGGACTGTACCATTGTGCGTGTGAAGCATTTGTAAAGTTGTGCACACTTGTGATTGATGCTGTCGTACGGTGCCACACTTTAGTCAGTACTAAGGTGCTAGTACTGACCCCTTACTGGATGTGCACATGAACGAGGTGCGATACTTAAGTTCCACACAAACTACACTCTAATTTCCTCATTTCGGACACTCGCCTACTTCACCCTTATGTGTTGTAAGAGTGTTCGCTTTTAGCTGTTGCCCGCAGCATGCCCATAGATAAAGATGTGTTTGCATATTTATAGACTCACGAGCGGTCTATGACCAGCGTATCCCATAAGGGTGTAAGTGACTGAGGCATAAAGTGTGTGCATTACAATTTGGTTTAACTTAAAACGAGAGACTGTGACTCAACGATTGTCTTTAATGTCCGTCTGAAAAAATAGACTTTAAAGTTTCTTTGTTTTGAACTTTCTACTCTTAGTAGGTGAAACTTGAATCTGTGTTTTCTCTGCCCTACAAGTCAATCCTCAACAGACACTCATCCAGTTTCTTTCTCTCTGAAAACAGTTTCTCAACACTCAGAGGGAGGAATCCAGTGGGTGGGCTGGGTACAAGACTTACAAAGTGTTTGCAGACTTTAGTGGCAGTAATGGTGGCGACCAAGTACTGTAATGGTGTGAAAAACTCTAATTCAATGCAGTCAACCCGCTTTAGTCCAGACTTTCACAAACTGGTGAAACAGAACCTACAATGTTCAAATCAGGTTTTGATTTTTGTAAGTTCTTCTTCAGAGTCAACCTAACTACTGTTCACAATAGTCTGGAGGATCATTATTGGTCTGGGCAGCCTCTATGTTGACCTAATCAGTGAGCTCTCACCATGTGTTCCTCCAGTTAAAGCCAGCCCACACAGACTTCCTGCGGTTTGTAAACTGACCTTAACCTAGACGTGGATTAAGGAGGACACTTTCTGAAGTTCTTTCTTCGTAAACAAAAATTAAAGACATATGTTGTTGTTTTTCTGCTGCCTCTGGATTTCTTGATCTCCAAAGGAAGGCAGACTTCCTTCCTTACCTCCATCTAGATCCATCCATTGTTGCTATGGTTACTGCAGTGGTTAATCATGTATCGGTGCAGATTGCGGTTGACATTGTTTTCCGTGCAGACATAGGTATAATCCTATCTCTGGTCAATTAGTAGTTTAAGTAATCACAGCTGTGACTAATTGGTTTAGTGAACTGGAGCTTGTTTTGGTTAATTACAATTATTGTGGTGGGTCTTCCTGTGGTTAATGGGATCCTCAGTTAAATTGTCACTCTGAGACAAACAGAAAGACCAAAGGCCTTTCGGATTCATGAAAATCATGAATCTTTTTTTTTATTTTGCCACATGAGTGTCGTGAACTCCCCCCGCTCGGGTCAAGAGGAGGTTTGGTGGTTTTATCAAAATATAATACAAATGTGGGTTTGCTGGAATGTTTTGCTTACTTATGGCTTATCAGAAAGCAGGAAATTAAAGGCTTGCCATTGTAAACAAAACTCCTCAACCCCGCACCCCTGTTTTGAGTTAGTGCACAATTATGGACAAGGATTTCATTATAATGCCCCCTTTCCTTCAGGAAAACCAAATCAGTGCATTCTATTGCTGAAACGAGTGTATTGTTCTTGAAGATGATTGTGTAACGATTCAAAGACTTGTTTTTCAAAGCAACAATTCAAGGGAGGAAACGGTAAATGTTGTTTTATGTGTCTATTGTCCTGTTTGTTTTGCATAAAACACGTAAAAAACTCAATAAAAAAATACATTTTTTTAATTAAAAAAGAAGCTTGAAAATATTTTAGCATCCTTAGTTTCGTTAAAAACCCACTCCGGTCTCTTTAGCTCTTTTTCAAAAAAATTTGGACTCCTCCTGATTAATGATTTGAACAATTAATTCACAGCTCGGGTTTTTTTAGGCTAAGTTAGAGTTTAGCTAATATTTTAGTAACGTTTTTTTTGGCTAATTTGTTATCTACTGAGGTTTTTATAGGTTCATTTAGAGTTTAACTTCTATTTTAGCGACTGACTAGCATTTTTGACTAGCTTAGTTTACTGAGGAATTTCAGACTATTTGGGACTTTAGCTAGTATCTAAGCAATCTGTTAGCATTTTTGGCTAATTTGACATCTACGTAGGTTTTTTAATACTAATTTGGAGTTTAGCTAACATTTAAGCAATCTATTGGCTTTTTCGGTTAATTTAGCATCTACTAAGTTTTTTAATGCTAATTTTGAGTTTAGCTAAAATTTTAGCAACATGCTAATATTTTTGGCTAATTTGTTATCTTCTGATGTTTTTGTAGGCTTATTAAGACTTTAACTTTTATTTTAGCAATAGGCTAGCATTTTTAACTAATTTAATTTACTGCTAAATTTTAGGCTATTTTGGAGTTTAGCTAGTATCTAAACAATCTGTTAGCTTTTTTGGCTAATTTGACATCTACTAAAGTTTTTTTAATGCTAACTTTGGAGTTTAGCTAATATTTTATCAACATGCTAATGTTTGTGGCTAATTTGTTATCTACTGAGGTTTTTATGGGCCAATTTTGGAGTTTAGCTTCTATTTTAGGAATATGCAAATTTTTTTGACTAATGTAGTTTACTAAGGAATTTAAAGGCTATTTTGAAGTTTAGCTAGTATCTAAACAATCTGTTAGCTTTTTAGGCTAATTTGACATCTACTAAGGTTTTTTTAATACTAATTTGGAGTTTAGCTAACATTTAAGCAATCTATTGGGTTTTTCGGTTAATTTAGCATCTTCTAAGTTTTTTAATGCTAATTTTGAGTTTAGCTAATATTTTAGCAACATGCTAATATTTTTGGCTAATTTGTTATCTTCTGAGGTTTTTGTAGGCTAATTTAGAGTTTAACTTTTATTTTAGCAACAGGCTAGCATTTTTAACTAATTTACTTTACTGCTAAATTTTAGGCTATTTTGGAGTTTAGCTAGTATCTAAACATCTGATAGCTTTTTTGGCTACTTTCACATCTACGTAGGTTTTTTTAATGTTAATTTTGGAGTTTAGCTTATATTTTATTAACATGCTAACGTTTTTGGCTAATTCGTTATTTGAGGTTTTTATAGGCCAATTTGGAGTTTAGCTTTTACCTTAGCATTAGGCTAATTTTTTTGACTAATGTAGTTTATTAAGGAGTTTTAGGCTATTTTCTGGAGTTTAGCTAATATTTTAGCAACATGCTAACGTTTTTCGCTAATTTGTTATCTACTGAGGTTTTTATAGGCCAATTTAGAGTTTAACTTCTATTTTAGCAACAGGCTAGCATTTTTAACTAATTTAATTTACTGCTAAATTTTAGGCTATTTTGGAGTTTAGCTAGTATCTAAACATCTGTTAGCTTTTTTGGTTACTTTCACATCTACGTAGGTTTTTTTAATGTTAATTTTGGAGTTTAGCTAATATTTTATCAACATGCTAACGTTTTTGGCTAATTCGTTATTTGAGTTTTTTTTTAGGCCAATTTTGGAGTTTAGCTTCTATTTTAGGAATAGGCTCATTTTTTTGACTAATGTAGTTTACTAAGGAATTTTAGGCTATTTTAGAGTTTAGCTAGTATTCAAGCAACAAGCTGACTTTTTTTGGCTACTTTGGCATGTAGTAGGCATTTTTAAGCAATTTTACTAAAAAAAAATTCAGAAATTTAGGTCAACTTAAGCACTCTTTCATAGTTCTTGGCAAAATTTCCAGTATTTTAGCAAATTTAACATTTTGCAAATAGCTTTTGCATTTTCAGCAAATCCCCTCAGCATCTTCAGCAACTAATTTTAGCTAAAAGCATTCACACTAGATTATCGCAGCTAATGCTACTTTTCTAGTTTAGCTTAATTTTCTTTATATATGTTTTGTATCATCAGAAAAATGCAACAAAAACATGTTAAAAACCTAAAATATTTTTTTATAGGAGTGGGTCTTTAAGAGTCAGAACTATAAGATAGATGTTTCTGTTTTCACGCTGCTTGCTGCTGTCACTGTCGGCCGTTCATGGTCTTTTTATCATTCTCTACCCAGTCCTCAGCACTTTGTCATTAAACCCTGGTTATGATGAGAGGCGAAAGCGAGCTGACAACTCTCTTGTCTCCATGGATACAGGCAATTGTGGACACAGTTGACAACCTACTGAGGCAGGAAGCGCTGAAATCGTGGAAAGACATGAATTCCACAGAACAAACACACGCCGCCACCATGCTCCTGGATACCCTGGAGGAGGGCGCGTTTGTCCTCGCGGAAAACCTGATTGAGCCTGCGATTGTGAAAGTGCCTGCAGAGAATATCAGTAAGTCCACGTCAAAGAGACACACACGTTTATCCCGGATGACTGCTGCTAGAACGTCACATCTCATGTGGCAAAACGCCAAAAATACGGTTTGGATTGATCGGAAAGCCTTTGTTTTTATTGAAGACATGATCTCCCTCATTTCATACAGTGCCGTCACTCTGAGCTCCTTTGCTGCCACAATTACGGTTTGGTCACTCTCCCCTCATTGGTTTTTAATCTTTCATTGTACTGTCACCTCATTGAACGTGTTCGACGAGATGAACTGCCCGGACCTCGGGGGTGGGAAACAAAGCAACCAATTGAATCCATTCAAACAGCTCTCCCTCTGCTCCCTGCAAGAGTTTTCCATTAAATAGCAGTTAGCCACGCTATTAATGACTTCACTTTACCAAGCGCACTGATTAATACTATTCAATACTGTACATTGACTATTTAATTATTGTATTAATTCAGTGTTCACAAACTCGTCGAGCTGTGTTATCGTTGAAACAAACGTTCCAGCGAAGGAGGGAAAGCAGCCTGCTTACCTGACCTGCCTGCAGAGTTAGAAAGCTAAATAAGATTGTTTTTTTTTTTTTTCTAATTAGCTGTTTCCTGAGATCCTCCCGGTGAGGATCAAGGACAAAATGAGGCGAAAGGGAGACAAAGAGGGAGCTGAGAGCTAGACAGATGGAGAGGGAAAGCCGCAGACCGGCTCTTCGTTTGTGTCCGTCAGAAGATCTGCGGCCTTTTCTGATGGGATGATATGTGTGTCCTCATGACCCTTTAGTAATTTCACACATCAAAGGGAGCGCCACCCGGCAGAAAAAAGAGGGCTGCCGGAATTTAAAGGATTTTTAGAGATTTGCTCATCGAGCCCAGAGTTATCTGCACCCACAGGGGAAAGTGAAAGTAAAAGTAAAGCTCAATTATATGTTTGATCCTTTGAATATTTGACATTTATGCTGCAGCAGCCGATGTGCTTTCATTCACTTACTCTCCACCGCAGCCTCTTGTCAATATTTTTTTCCCCGCTCTTGCCTCGGAGGCTTTCATAATGCCAGCCAACAGCTTAGTGACACGGTTTTTAAAGTAAACGACACCCTGCGGGATCTTGCCAATAAGATTTGACTCCTTTACTGTTACAGTGAACATGGAGTCTTTGCAGGCGTGCCACTGGGCCTCAACCACATAGCTCTATTAAACACTTTGTAGGGGCTTTGAATGTAATATTCACAACTCTCTTTTTACCTTTCCCTCACCTCCTTTTCTGTCTCAGTGCTGGATGTGTATGTGTTAAGCACCGACGGTCAGGTGCAGGACTTCAGGTTTCCACATACGAGCAAAGGGGGAGCCACACTTCAACTATCCTCCAACACGGTGAAAGTCAACAGCAAAAACGGTGAGAAAAAATACACAAACATTCTGTCATCATGTGGTCCACTCACTCTTTTCTGGATCCTAAATATCTTAACCCTATCAGATTTGATACATGTATCATTAGTATAATCAAAACCCTTTGTATATCATTTGATACAAGTGTTCTTCCCATTGACTGTACATGAAAACTGGACTGAGTAACTCCTCCCCCATTTATGTTCCAAACAGTAAGTGTCTGCTGGCTCCAAGAAGACAAAATCCCATAGACCTCTATTGAAATATAAACAGCTATAAATCAGTCAAGATATTTGTCAGAATAACTATTCTTGTTCTGCCACCTTTTCTTCATTGGCTAATTTTATTTTTTAAGCTATAAAGTGGCCTCGATAAAAGTATGTGGTCTCACATCCAACGTTTGAGACATTTGATTGATAGATTCTCCTGTGCACGTTTCAAGTCCTAATTAGCTAAACTGGATTCCATGGAAATGATAATTTAGACCAACTTAGTGACGATTTCTGCTTCCAACATCGCGACTTCCATATCATGAAAAAATGGAGACAGACTCGGTCCAGTCCTCATATAAAGCCAATGGCTCTACCTGGTAGTTCATCATCATTCCACTAGGGGCAGTAAAGGGGATTTACTTGCTCATTTCAAAATGGCTGCCTCCGTGAAATCTTAAAAACACGTTTAGAGGTAAAAGTTTGACTAATTTTCAAAACTTTATGGTGAAAAATAATTCATCTACTAGGGATGTGTATTGGCAAGAATCTGACACGTGTCACGATACGTCTATCGTGATACACGTATCGGTACAGTCTTGGGATTTCTTGTGATATATATCGCAATAACGTTTTTTTTATTAGTCAAAGTCTTTAAAAAAGGGAAAATTGTTCTGTTACAGTCCTGGGATATATTGCTGTATGTACTGTGATACATGATATGTGTATTGCGATACACGTATCGCGATACATGATACGTGTATTGCGATACATGTATTGCGATATATGATATGTGTATTACAATACACGTATCGCGATACATGATACGTGTATTGTGTTACATGATATGTGTATTGCGATACACGTATCGCGATACACGATACGTGTATTGCGATATATGTACTGCGATATATGATATGTGTATTGCGATACATGATATGTGTATTCGATACAAGTAATGCGATACATGATACGTGTATTGTGATACATGATATGTGTATTGCGATACATGTACTGCGATATATGATATGTGTTTTGTGATACACATATTGCAATGCATGATATGTGTATTCGATGCAGGTATCGCAATGCATGATATGTGTATTGCAATACACGTATCGCGATACATGATACGTGTATTGCGATACATGTACTGCGATATATGATATGTGTTTTGTGATACACATATTGCAATGCATGATATGTGTATTCGATGCAGGTATCGCAATGCATGATATGTGTATTGCAATACATGTATTGCGATACATGTTTCACAATACATATCAGAATATATCCAAGACTGTACCAGAACAGTTTTTCCCTTTTTTTTAAGACTATGACTTAGAAAAAAACTCTCCTACTAAGTAGTACATGTCTCATAACAACAAAATCCATAAGACTGACAGAACCAATGAGACTGAATATGTAGTACAAACTAGTTCTTGTGAGATCTTCTGTTTTACCTGGCTGGAGATTCTCAATGCTGCCAACTAGTGGCCAGGAGTTTAGCTGGAAAACAAAAGTAAGACGCTAAAGGACACTCTCAAATGATTAAATAAATATCGTCGTGTCAGCATTTTAAATCGATACAAGTATCTCCAAATGAAATATCGCGATATTTTACCAAATCGATATTTATTATTTGCATTTTAAATGACTACCTCTTGGGTAGAAAGACTGCAGTATTTTTTGATAATTTACCTTATCTAATACAGTTACACCATACTCTAAAAGTCTGTATCAAATTTGAGACAGTGGGTCAACAAGGGATTTTGTTTCCTGAAAATTAATTTAAATATTTCTGCTTCCCAAAATTACCCAAACTAGCATAATTGATGCTATGTATATACTATTTTTTATGGATTTCATCAAAAGGTTTGAAAAAACATTTTAATCCCTCAAAATGTTAATTTTCTATCACTTCTTTAAAGTAGTGGGCTTTACATGGCTGATATAGTGTATAAACAGAAACACAAAGTACTGTAGACCGCATCTTTTTGTTGCATTGGCAACCGTTTAGAATTAATCTCCATCACAAAGTTGACAGAACTTAAACATATAGCAGAGAATTATATTGTTTTTTTAATCTACATAAAGCTTTATAAAGTGGAAGCTATCCAACCCACACATAACATTAACACCTTTTTGAAATCAGTCTGCTGTTCTTCAGTTGCTTTAAATCCTTTATTTTTATCGGTTCCCATTACAGCTTGTTGAATGTGAGTTACTTAAAAATTAAGTAACTATAAATATTACTTAAAACTTAATACCTGCCTCACACTCCATAAGAAAAGTCTTCACACCAGCAGCCTGAGTGCTCTCTTCTAAAAATTTCCATCTAAAGACGCTGTTTTTACTTTGGATATTCACAAACTAGTATTTATTGAATGTGTTTAATGATGGTGAATCGGCCTCATATCTGATAAGTCTCTCCTCTTTGCCTGCAGGTGTGGCCAAGCTGGTATTTGTGCTTTACAAGCACCTGGGTCAGTTCCTCAGCACAGAAAACGCCACGCTGAAGGGAATGGGGGATCTGAACAAACACAACCTCTCCCTCACCGTTAACTCCCACATCCTGTCAGCCTCCATTACAAAGGAGTCCAGCCGTGTGTTTGTGGCCGACCCCGTGATCTTCACACTCGAACACCTGGATGTAAGCCTCCTCCTGAGATTCGCACAGACCACACTGTAGAGCCAGACTGTGAAAAATACTTTCACTCCCTTCTACAAAAGAATGGCACGTCTTGCACTTTGCCTGTGGTGGTGTTGGGGGGGAAATTGTTATGGTGAAGAGAGAAACAGCATTTATGATATTTTAGTGTGCTGTGGGTTATGATTCTCCCTGATCAGACGGACCTTTCAGCTGTTTAAAGATTTAAATCCCAATAGATCATGTGTCAAAGTCAAGGATCCGGCCCTCTGGGTAGTTCTATCCAGATCATTTTATTTTATTGTTATTAATGACCCGATGTTATCTTGTGCTTATTTCTAATATGTATAATTTTGAGGAAATGTATTTTTATGGAGAATAAAATATTGTTATTTAAGGTTTAAGTTGATTAAATCTGGAATAATATTCATGTTTTTTATTATTCATAATTATGCTAAAAAGTTTTAAAGTTTTAAAAATTGCTAGCTTTTTGGACTATTTTGGCATTTACTATGATTTTTTTAGGATATTTTGGAGTTTAGCTAATATTATTTCAGCTACTTGCTAATTGTTTTGGATAATTTAGGCTTTTTCAAAACGTTTTTTTGGCTATTTTGAAGATAAGCTAATATATACACGCTCGCTGTTTTGGCTAATTTATTCTTTTTTCAGTTTTTGTAGGTTAATTTGACGTTAGCTATTTTTTCAGCTACATGCTAGCTTTTTTGGCTAATCTAAGTTTTTTTCTTTTTTTTATTTTTAGGCTAATTTGCCATTTAGCTAACATTTTAGTTGGCTATCAGCTTCAGCTTTTTCAGCTTCCTCCATCATCTTTTTCAGCTATCAGCTTCAGCGTTTTTAGCTATCAAATTCAGCATTTTCAGCTATCAGCACTAGCATCTTCAACGGCCAAATTCAGCTAACAGCATTCACACTAGCATTATCACAGGAAATTAAATCTGTTCATAAATACGTTAAAAAGTTACGGTTTTAAAGTTTTATAAATTGCAGCTTTAGAGTGTTCAATAAATGTTTATCCTGTTCGGCCTAAGGTGTGTTTTGGATTTTGCCCCCTTGTGCGATTGAGTTTGACACCCCTGCAACAGAAGATTGATATTCTCATACATTTAGATATATTTTTATAAAAGTCCCACTCCAATCATCTAAAAATTATTTTAAAAGTGTTTCCAGTGGTCTTTAAATTATGATTATAACATTTTTACCTAAAAGAAAAAAAAAAAAAAAACTGTTACATTCTAGGACATAGTTTCTGTAGTTTATTAGAAATTCACCTCTGAGAAATGGGTGAGTAATACATTCTCATTCCCAACTTTCACATATTGATGTTTGGTTAAGAACTCCCTTGACAATTTTTTTATTTAGAAAAAACATTCCCAATTGTGTTTTAATTATGGTATTGACGTTTTTAACCAAAATCCCCCAACCTAAATGTCTTTTTCATGTTGATCTGAAGTCTCTGTTTCCAAAATCTCCTCTGAGGGGGCGTGGCTTTTGGAGCTGAGTAGAGCTCAGAACGGGTACTGTAACTCTAACCGAGTACTAGTTAACGTCCAGTACTGCATCGGTCAACACTTCTGTTGCCAGGTTATGGTTAAGGTACCAGCCCCGGGTTAGGGTACCGATACCGGCCGCGTCACAAGGACCAGTCCGAGTGCGGTACCGCGTACCGAAGGTTGTGGACCCTTGATTTTACGAACTTGATTTTTTGGCCCAAAACGCCAAAAAGAGATGCCGAGGGTCCTTAACCAAACGTCAATACTTGAGGAGGTGGGCATGAAAATGTGTTGGACCGTTGTTGATGAGTGAGCATCCCTCCCTTCCCATCATCCATCAGTTTACGCTCTCTCCCACTAGCTTACAGCCCCTCACAACCCCAACCCAACAGTACAGGTGCAGCAAAAACACAATATTAGAGCTATAAACTGTACAGTTCTGAGCCAGCGCGGACGAGGAAAATCGAAGACGTACATGGATCTATTTGTCTGTAAACGGATCCATTAGAATGGAAATACCATTTTTTACAAGAATTTAGATACATAAATACTCCGAAATGCAGCTTTAGGTTTAATTTTCTTTATATATGTCTTCCATCAGGAGAAAAATCCAACAAGAACCTGTTAAAAACACCAAAAAACACAATTTGTATTAGAGTGGGACTTTAATTTTGCACATTTTCAGCCCTAAATGAATCATTTGTTCAAATAAAACCCACTTCTCTCAGTTCCACAAACCGTTTTAGTGTTTTCAGAAATACTTCTTGTGATTCAGTGCTCCTATTTCTTTGTTTTGCAGAAGGAAAACTATTTCAACCCCAACTGTTCCTTTTGGAATTACTCGGAGCGAAGCATGATGGGATACTGGTCCACTCAGGGCTGCAAACTGCTGGAGACCAACAAGAGTCACACCACTTGCTCCTGCAGTCACTTGACCAACTTTGCCATCCTCATGGCTCACCGTGGCAACGTGGTGAGTGGTCCTCACCTTTTTTCCCTCCTTTCTCACCTGGTTTACTCTTCCTCCCGTCCCTCTGAGTGGATCCTGCACAGACAGGCAGAACAAGAATGGCATTTCAGAGATAATTAGATAATCTCTGCAGGAGAAGGCATGGTTGGGGAGGAGGGTGGAGAAAAAAAAGTCAGTGGGCTGTCATTTTAAAAGAGCAAGGCGGTGGATCTGGATAGAAAGTGGCAAAGCATTATCACAGGTAATTATGTTTTACCTGCGGTCCATGTCTGAAGCCCCCACCCCACCCGAGCGGCTAGCTACCTGGGAGTCGGCATAACCGCAGCTTTAACGGATGCTTCCACCCTTCCTCGAGTGGCGCAGAATCAATTTGGTCGCGAAATGCAATTACAAGATAAATAGCATGTGTAGGGAGGACCTAACCAGTAATAAATGTAGAGGATAAGTTTGTGGTTTGTTTAATAATATATCCCAACTCCTGAACTCTCTGCCTGTCATCTACTCCAACCACAATCTCAACCACAGCTTGTAACCAGAGCCAGGAGGCGAGGTTTAACCTCACACCAATCCCTCCTCTGGAACTCCATGAAATTACCAATATTACTGCAGGATTTGCCCCAACCGTGTCTTCAGGTGATATTTCTTAAGGTCAAGTCCTTTTTTTTAAAATATTTTCCTGACGCTCATCATGAAACACGCTCAGTTATGGAACGATCAAACCTGGCTCACATGGTAGCCGCTCTTTGAAGTGGTTTTTCTTCTGATGTCACTTTTTAAAAAAAGATGACTGGACATGTTCGGCTCCAAACGACATCTGGCTCAATCATGTTTAATTACAGCGTCATAGTTTGTCGAGGAACACTGAGCTCTCAATCACATTTAATTGTTTCGGATTTTCTGCAGCAGTTTGAGCAGAAATATGAGGATTTGTTCAGTTTTTTTTTACAGAGAATATGCAGCAAAAACATTTCTTTCAATGAGAGGAAGTACTTACAATGTTTAATTGTCAATAGAGCAATAGCCTCGACTAAAACTTCACAAGAGAAGTCTGAACTTTTCCCACTTTAGTAGAAACCATTATCAGTTTAACTCTTTAACTACCCCCCCAAAAACGCCAAAAAAATGATTTTTTTTCTGCTGCGTATTGCTTTGGTACGGAGCCCCTAAAGGACCATCACATTAAAAAAAACAAAAATGCTTTTTTTTTTTCTAAAATCACTTAGGGGCTCCGTAAAAAAAAATTAAGTAAAAAAAAGTCTTTCTAAAAAAAAGTTAGTAAAAATAAAATGTTTTTTATAAAAAAAATACTTAGGGCTCCGTAGCAAAAAAAATTGACCTAGCAATTGAAGTTTACAAAAAAAAAATGTTTTTCTAAAAATATTTAGGAGCTCCATAAAAAATTGAAGCAAACATTTTTTTTTCTAAAAACACTTAGGGGCTCCGTATAAAAGAATTAAAGGTAAAAAAAAAGTCTTTCTAAAGATACTTAGGGGCTCTGTAAAAAAATGTAAGTAAAAATAAAATGTTTTTTTCTAAAAAAAAATACTTGGGGACTCCGTAGAAAAAATTGAAGTAAAAAAAAAGCAATTGAAGTTAACAAAAAAAAATGTTTTTCTAAAAATATTTAGGAGCTCCATAAAAAATTGAAGAAGAATTTTTTTTTTCTAAAAACACTTAGGGGCTCCATAGAAAATGTAAGTAAAAATAACACGTTTTTTATATAAATACTTAGAGGCTCCATAGAAAATGTAAATAAAAAGATAAAGTTTAAAAAAAAAAACTTGGGGCTCCATAGAAAAATTGAAGTAAAAAAAAAATGCAATTGAAATTTACAAAAAAAATGTTTTTCTAAAAATATTTAGGGGCTCCATAAAGTTGAAGTAAAAAAAAAATTCTGGCTACTAACCAGAACTTTTTTTTTTTAAAAAGTTAAAGTAGAAACAAAAAAAATTCTGGTTAGTAACTGATATGGATTAAATAGTAACTGTTACACACTAGTTACTATGTGCTGCGCAATAGTCACTATCTAGAATTATTTATTTATTTATTTTTATTTATTTATTTTTTTACTTCTTTAATTTTCACCAAAAAGTTCTGGTTAGTAACTGGTGCACCTAAGATAGTAACTGTTTTGTGTTTTCTAAAAATTGAATTAAAAAAAAAGTTCTGGTTACCAATTGATGTGCACCAGTTCCAATTTTTGGAAAAGAAAATACGTTTTTTACTTCAATTATTTTTCAATTTCCCTTTAGGGGCTCCGTACCTTGGGGAATAATACACACAATATTTTTAAAAACATGTTTTCTAAATGTTTCCCGCCATTTGGTTGAGCAGGTGGTTAATGGGTTAAGTACCATCTACGGCAGGGGTGGGCAAACTACGGCCTGGGGGCCATTTGCCACCAGTTAAACTATTTAATTTGTCCCGTCACACTGGATTAAATTATATTGATAATCCATATGAATTTTTAAATTTGTAAAATTAATCTGTAATTTTGACACTTCCATTTATTCTAGTTATAGCTGTATAGTTATTTTGCATTAGTGTTGTGTTGGAAGATTTGTTGTTTTTCTCACGTTCATGTGTGTCATTCTAACACAACAAACGTAGCGTTGTCTTAAGTGTGTTTTTTACTGAAAGTAATCAACCGACTGGTGCAATCTGCACTAAAACAGGAATAAAACCCACCATTTTTAAGTAAAAAAGCATTTTTTTGGTCCAGATTCCATGTTTCTTTGAGGTCGCTTACAAGAACACTTCAAGTATTTGATCCGGCCCATCTGTCAAGTTTTAGAAGCATTTATGACCCACGAGTCAGAAAGTTTTCCCACCTCTGATGTACCGTATATATGTCCAATCGTTGTGTGTTCATGTCCTTGCAGAGGGACGGGAGCATGCACGAAATTCTCCTGAGCGTCATCACCAGGATGGGCATCGCTGTGTCTCTGGTCTGTCTGGCCATCAGCCTCTTCACCTTCTGCTTCTTCAGAGGACTGCAAAGCGACCGCAACACCATCCACATAAACCTCTGCGTCAACCTCTTCATCGGAGAGCTCCTCTTTCTCGTTGGTGTCAACATGACGGAAGCAGAGGTAGGTATCGGGAAACTCCTCATATCTGTGGTTTTCTTTTCTTAGTCCCTCCATACAGATAGGATGTGTTCACACCGTCCAGGTTCAATGTTAAGTCAATGGACTGATGCAAGGTTCTACTGAGGTTGGTTCTAGGTGTAGGGTTAAAATAATAGTCGAGAAGAAATAAAAGCATCTCAGAACGCGACACAATTGGACTCAGTTTGGTAATTGAACGAACAAGAAACCTCATGTGAGAGTCAAGAAATAAAACTGGATCTAGATCCCTCACTGAGGGTTTAGTAAAGGAAGCGAGTGGACCACGCTTCTGGACTATCAGAGGGACATAAGTGTCAGGAGAACAAAGGAGGACCTCAGTTTTAGCTTCATGTCGTTGGAGAAAATTATCATTCATTGCGTAAAATCTGTATTTTAACCCTAGAACACTTTTGCTATTATCACCATCACTTTTGCTGGGTAATTTTATACCCAATAAAAGTATTTCTCCCAAAAAATAGTTCAAAATATGATGACACTTGATAAATTAGAGTAGTTATTTTTTTTATTTTTAACTGTGGTTTATGAAACAAAATGGAAAATAAAGACATATCGTAAAAACAGGCTTAAAAATGGCTGAAAATTTAGCAATTTGAGAAGAAAAAAATAAATAATGATACCTGAGACTTGGTCTTTGGTTCACCCATTCCTGGGACCCATCACACTCAAAAAAAATCCAACTTATTGAACATCATGTGAATACTTGTGCTTGGGTGAAAATCATCCAGCGATAGTGCTTTAGGGTTAAACACATCCTGATGTTCAAAGTACACATAAAACATAATATCGTCGGCATAGTAATAGTAAGAAATATCCTTAAAAGAGCTTAAAATGTGCTGCAAAGGCAGCAAACATGAACCCACCACCAGTTTGACCCGATGCCTTCAGGACGGCGCTACAGGTCAGTCAGGTCACATACCACCAGACTCACGAACAGCTTCTTCCTCTGAACACCTTCAAATGAACATAAGTAAAAAAAAACACAAACTACACTTCATCCACATTTCTTATTGTATTTCCTGCATGTTATTATTATTTCTTTTTGTATTTTATTTTTTCCTAATTGCCTTGCGCCGGTACTGTTTCTTATTGTTATTTTTTTCGACTTATTACTGAACTGTGCACTGCTGCTGATGGACCTTCCGCAATTTAACTGCTGCTTAAAGGTACAATAAAGTCTTCTGATTCTGATTCTGAAAAAAAGAAAAAAAAAGAACAACAGAGGTCCCAAAACAGACCCCTGTGGTACACCAGAAGTGAAAGATGCAGAGGAAAATTTAAAAAATTTAAAAGATGCTACAAAGTCAGATATGAGGATGTAGCAATAAGGCTACAAACTTTGGACACTAGCTCCTCCCACGCTTAAGAATGTAGTGGACAGAAATGAAAAAACTGCAAAAAAAAATTCAAAAACAATCAAAAATGGCGTGCACCAAGATAGAGGCAGTAGACGCAAATTTGATGCGCGAATCGCGTTCGGTGTGAACACAGCATTAGGATCAAATTTATTTAGCGTTCCAATGAATTTGCCAAAATAAACTGGTTGAGGACATTTTTATAGCACGTTTTAAAAAATGCTGATTGTGCGTTTAGCTCATCTAAAGTGATAAAGAAGATATTTTTTTCTCTTAATTAGGTCGTTAAAGGGTTAGAAACCATAAACTCAAACAAAATCTAATCAATATTACGTTTTTTATATGCAAAAATGAAATTACAATGCTACTTTTTAATTGTTTAAACTTTTTAGTTGTTTTTTTTGAGTGTGGCCCTTGATTGGCGTCATAATAAGGCGCCATAAAATAATATAAATGTGTTTTGTTTATGACATGATTCATGTTTTCTGCTTTTTGTTTTGTGCATTCTTACTAGAATTTGAAACTTTTAAACTTATTAATAGTTTATGGATTAAGCTAATGAAAAGCTTTCACTCATTCATAATAATTGCAGACAAATACCTTCCAAATCTTCCACATTTGATTGTTTTTTTATCTTTAAATGTGTGATCCTTCATATTTTTACAACTTTTTTTGAAAATATAACTCCTTTTAAAGAAAGATTATTCAAAAACAATGAGTATTTTACAACATGGCAGGACTTACAATGTGAGAATGTACTCGCCTCACTGACTACATGCACCACCAGACTGCCATCCACATCAAGAAAAAAAAAGTAAAAGTAGCGAAAATGTCCCAAAATCCAAATGTTTCATCTTTTAATTGCTCAAATTACAGAAATGTCTCCAGTACTTGACCAAGCTACTGCCTGTGACTCTTTTTAATTAGTCTTTAAACAGGAACTTCAAATATCCCAGAGAAATGTAGCAGGAAAAGAAGATCCGGATCCGGCCCTCGGGGTGATTAGATCCGGCCCTCCAGATCATTTTATTGTTATTAATGGCCCAATGTTATCTTGGGCTTATTTTTAACTTGTATAATTTTAATAAAATATATTTTTATGGAGAGAAAAATATCAAAACTTCTATAAGGTTTAAGTTGGTTTATTCTGGAATAATATTCCTGTCTTTTTATTATTCATATTTATGTTAAAAAAAATACTGTTTAAAGTTTTAAGAACTGGCATTCTGCTAGCTTTTTGAACTACTTTGGCATCTACTAAGATGTTTTTTTTTGGCTATTCTGGAGTTTAGCTAGTATTTCAGCTACATGTTAGCTGTTTTGGCTAATTTAGGCTTTTTTGTTGTTTTTTTTCGGCTGTTTTGGAGCTAAACTAATATTTACCTACTAGATGTTTTGGCTAATTAAAGCTTTTTCCCAGTTTTTTTTTTTTTGTGTGTGTCCATTTTGGAGTTTAGCTAATATTTCAGCTACATGCTAACTGTTTCTTTCTAATTTAGGCCTTTTTAAAATGTGTTAGGCTGTTTTGGAGTTAGGATAATATTTACGCGCTAGCTGTTTAGGCTTATTTTTGGCTTTTTTCAACTTTTTAGGCTGTTTTTAAGTTTAGAATTTTTTTCAGCTACATGCTAGCTGTTTTGGCTAACCTGTTTTTTTTGTTTGTTTTTTAGGCTAATTTGGGATTTAGCTAACACTTTAGTTTGCTATCAGCTTCAACATTTTCAGCTTTTAGCTTCAATGATTTCAGCTATTAGCTTGAGTGATTTCAGCTGTCAGCTTCAGCGTCTTCAGCTTTTAGCTTCAGTGATTTCAGCTATCAACTTCAGCATTTTCAGCTATTAGCTTCAGCGTCTTCAGCTTTTAGCTTCAGTGATTTCAGCTATCAACTTCAGCGTCTTCAGCTGTTAGCTTCAGTGATTTCAGCTATCAACTTCAGCATTTTCAGCTGGTAGAATCAGTGATTTCAGCTGTTAGCTTCAGTGATTTCAGTTATGAACTTCACCGTTTTCAGCTTTTAGCTTCAGTGATTTCAGCTATCAACTTCAGCATTTTCAGCTATTAGCTTGAGTGATTTCAGCTATTAGCTTCAGTGATTTCAGCTGTCAGCTTCAGCGTCTTCAGCTTTTAGCTTCAGTGATTTCAGCTATCAACTTCAGCATTTTCAGCTATTAGCTTTAGCGTCTTCAGCTTTTAGCTTCAGTGATTTCAGCTATCAACTTCAGCTCTTTCAACTGTTAGCATCAGTGATTTCAGCTATCAACTTCAGCATTTTCAGCTGGTAGAATCAGTGATTTCAGCTGTTAGCTTCAGTGATTTCAGCTATGAACTTCACCGTTTTCAGCTATTAGCTTTAGTGATTTCAGATATCAACTTCAGCATTTTCAGTTAATAACTTTTTCAACTATTAGCTGCAGCATTTTTAGCTATCAATTTCAGCATCTACAACTTCTAAATTTTTAAAAATGTAGTTTCAGTGTATTCAATAAATATTTGTTCTGTTTGGACCACTGATTTTGACCCCTTGTGCGACTGAGTTTGATACCCCTGATCTAGAGCATGTAATCCATGATACATATAGAAAAGACTTGAAATGTAAGAATAAGTTGGTGAAATAAATCAATATGAACATCAAGAACAAAGCAGGAGATTAAGTCAATATTGTAAAAAAAGTGACCTTTTTTGTGTGACTTCCTCTCAGCTGTTGTGCTCCATCATTGCCGGGGTTCTCCACTTCTGCTTCCTGGCTGCCTTCACCTGGATGTGTTTGGAGGGCGTCCAGCTTTACCTGATGCTGATCGAGGTCTTCGAGAGCGAGGGCTCGCGCGTCAAGTATTACTACAGCTTCGGCTACCTCATCCCAGCCGTGGTGGTGGGCATCTCAGCGGCCATCGACTACAAAAGCTACGGCACGGAGCGAGTGTACGTCCTTTTCTCTTTTTTTTAAAAAAAGGGATAAAACTGGATTATCACAGGCAGAGAGCATCCATGGTGTCATATGTGCTAATGATACTGATATCACAAAGAGCAGTCCACTTCTCCCTCCTGGCAATTTTTCAGTCTGTTACCACTAACACAGATTACTGTGAGCTGAGCTGCTCTATTAATGAATTTGCCGCCTTTCGGTGCTCTTGTGTCGTCTTTGCATGAGGATAATTGCTGCCTCTGTCAGTGTAAAGTTTGCACATTTTCCCGTTTTTCTGTATCCAAGTTGCAAGCTTTGTGATCTGAGAGTCTATTTATAAAATTTAAGTGAACTACTTTCTTTTTTTCTCCCTCTTGCAGGAGTTTTCATTCAATTTTCTGGTAACAACCGAGCGAGTTCACTCTTTAGAATTCAGTATATTGTTTACTGTTGAGGGTCCTGGGTACACACCAGCATCTCGCATTTGCAGAAGTCCAATAAGCACCGCCTTTTACATTGCAGCGCCTGGTGGCACGAGGCCAACGCTCTCTTAAGATTGTGTTTTCTTCCTTGCGGCCGGAAGAGTCACTGCTATCACCCAGCATGCTCTCCCGGACGCCGATCGATGAGACACAACTGATGAGATTATTTAATGAACTGCGTATTATTTTTTTGGATCTTGCAGATGCTGGCTGAGGGCGGACAACCATTTCATCTGGAGCTTCATCGGACCTGTAGCCTTAATTATATTTGTAAGTTTTTCGGTTTAAACTCCTCCCATGACAAATTTTTTATTTATAAAAAACGTTCCCAGTAGAGTTTTAATTATGATTATGACGTTTTTAACCAACATCCCTCAACCTAAAAGCCATTTTTCATGTTGATCTGAAGCCTCTGTTTCCAAAATCTCCTCTGAGGGGGCGTGGCTTTTGGAACTGAGCTGAGTAGCTCCGCCCCTGATACCCCCTGTCTAATTGTGTTAGCTCTGTGTCTCATTAGCTTAAATCTTCACCGCTGCTATATAAAACTGTCAAGCAATATCAGAAATGTCCAGATGTCGGCTCGGATGAGGAAGTGAAGAATTTCATGGACCGAACTTCCTGATTCTATGGAGCTGCTTTAGAGTTTAGCTATATATATTTAAGCTATATATGCTAGCTGTTTTGGCTAATTTAGACTTTTTTGTTTTTTAAGCTGCTTTGGACTTTAGCTAATATTTTAGCTAAATATGCTAGCTGTTTGGGCTAATTTAGGCTTTTTTATTTTTTGAGGCGGTTCTGAAGATTCGCTAATATTTCAGCTACATTCTAGCTGATTTGGCTAATTTAGGATTTTATTTTGTTTTGGAGTTAGGCTAATATTTCAGCTGCATGCTATCTGTTTTGGCTAATTTAGGCTTCTTTTTTCAGTTTTTTGGGCTATTTTGAAGTTTAGCAATTTTTCAGCTACATGCTAGCTGTTTTGAGTAATGTAAGTTTTTTTCTTTTTAGTTTTAAGGGTAATTTGGCATTTGGACAATATTTTAGCTGGCTATCAGTTTCAGCTTTTTCAGTTCTTAGCTTCAGTAATTTCCACTATCAGCTTTAGCCTTTTTAGCTAATAGCCTCAGTGATTTCAGCTCTCAACTTCAGAAATACTTAGAAATGCAAAAATGTAATGCTTTCTTATTACATTTGTTCTCTTTCGTAAGAAAAATGCCACACATACATGTTAAAAACTCAAAAAACATGATTTTCATCCGATGGGGACTTAAAAAATTTAGCTAGCAGTTTATAGATTTTCTCTCTTTGTGCTGGCAGATTCTTAGGTCTCCTTTCTGCGATCAATTTGCATGAAAGGAAGTGGTCCCATTACGGCTGACACGAGGACATCGCTGTCCACTCGGCTGTGAAATCCTCTGAAATCAGAATTGTTGAGCAGCAGCAACTTAGAGCTGTTTGGTTGAATATTCCCTTCCTGCAATCAGGGGGAGAAATCGTTTCAGGCATGAAGGTCGTTTGCTCAGTGGGGAAACAAGGGTGATGTTGGTGAGGGAGGGGGGGTGTAAACATGCAAGTAATGAGTGGGTGGGCCAGACAACCATTACGAGAGCTCACAGCCCTGCCGAAGATCATCACACATCCCCAGCCAATCCCCACGTTTGGACATCTCCATCTTCTCCTCTTAATATTTCATGCAGAGTGCAGACTGTTTGCGATTCTCGCAGACAGACTTTTGCGTGCACAGAAGCAACCGACGATTCACAGCATGGATGCATATTGTAAAGAAACATGTAAATCGTCTCAATCTGCAATGTTTTTTTATTTGGCTGCCAGAAAAGGAGACCTGAAAACTGTAGCGGATGAATCCTTTGAGACCGAGCACGTATGGAGAGTCCATAAGCAGGATGTTCTTGCTTTAGGCGGAGTGCCTCCCAGCTCTTTTTCTTTTTTTTTTGCTTCGTTGTCTGTCTGTCTGTCTCATTGGATCTATGTCATCGCTTACAGTTGTGTTAAATGCAGGCCCTCGTGGCCCAGAGACAAAACTCTGATCTAAAAGCCTCTTTCTGTTTTCTTAGCCACTCCTTTTTCTCCCATCTCTCTCCCCGCTGTTTCTGGATAACATCTTCTCCCCACTTAGACTCCTTTGTTTGAATTTAAAGACCTCTCTCTGCTGCTTTGAAGTTCCTTAAAACGCAATTATAGGGACGCTATCCAAGAAATCTGCTTGCTTCGATACAAAAAAAAACGAAAATGGAAACAAAGCAGTTCAGCTACAAGAAAGTAAATACGTTTTCTTCATTTTTGTTCACCTAATTTGCAAACGTTTTAGGAGCTATTAAAAACTGCTGGAGTACATTTGAAAAGTTAAAAGTGATTTGTGTCAAAGTGAAGCTCCTCCTCCCCGTCTTTGTGGCTCAGGTCCCTTGCAGGGAGAAATCCATGGAGCATGGAAACCTTGGTGGATGCATGGACTGAATCATTTCAATGTTTTTCCTGGCCCCAGTAAAACTTGACTATAAAATGTGGAATCCAGCTCTGTGTTTTCTTCCTTAAATGTGCCTGCTCCCTTTTTTTTTTCTTTTTTTTTTACAATGATTGGTGATCTTTTTGTGCTTTTTTTATTCATATATACATTTTGTAGAAAGTGGTCGCAGTGTTTGGGACCATCTGTTGGGAAAACAAGAACAGAGTTGTGGGTTTATGGCGGCTTATGTCGCTCCTCGGGCGCTGCGAAGAGCACCAAACCAAAACCATCGCCTCCCTGATGCTGCTTGTTTTTCCAAAAGTCAGCAAGCTTTATGATTATCACTGTGGCTTCACATTTTTTCTGAGTCCTCTTAGTGGAAGAGCTGCTAAAATCACAGACAGCTTCACAAGAGGTTCTGCAGCAATTTAAGGGAAAGAAAATCCATTTATCCGACTATAAAATGTACAAAAAAGACCCACTCCGATCATCTTTTGATCTATTTTAAAAGCGTTCCAAGTGGTCTTTTGATCATGAAGTTTTTAGCCAAAACTAAAAATAATATTTGGACATATTTTCTGCAGAGCAGAAGGAGTTCATTAGAAAATCGCCTTGACATAGAGTAAGCCCGCCCCAATTCCCGTCATGTTTACATTCTCTGGCTATAGCTTACAACTCCATCCTAAAATTACCGGTGCGACAAAAACGGTGATCAATTTTGGAGTTTAGAGCCGGCTCAGACGAGGAAAACAAAGACGGATATGGATCTATGTCGGCATTCGGGGGAGCGTTTGGTACGCTGCTTTTAGCACACTGCTACAAGCTTTTTCCAGGGGCATTTTTTCCATCTGTTCCTGATTGAAAGCAATTTTAATTAAAAAAATTAGTGCTGTCAATCAATTAGAAAAAAAATCATCAGATTATTCAAATTTTTGGGGTTGTGATTAATCACAATGAATGTATACATACATACATACCAATATATATATATTCATAGGAATTAAAAAAATAATGTATTCTTTATGCCTAATCAAATGCAATTATCTCTTTAAAAAATGGAAAACCAATCGCAGAATTAGAACCTAAATCCTTACAATTCAAGCGCAGGACAAACTGCCGTCACCACCAGACCAATTGAAATTCAGCAGTGTTTGCTATTTGGTCATGGCATTAATATATATATATATATCGTATATATATGTATATCGTATATATATGTATTATATATATGTATATATATATATATATATACGATATATATATATATATACATATATATATATATATATATATATAGATAGATACACACCCTCATTTCTACCCTCCTTCGAGGGATAAAAGTGCTCGAGGGCCCATTCACCCATTCACACACACATTCACACACTGGTGGTGGCTCCGCTGCTGAACACTGGCGTCAACTTTCCACCAGAGTCAATTCGGGGTTCAGTGTCTTGCCCAAGGACACTTCGACACATGGGCGGGCAAGGCGGTAGTCGACCCCAATCGCTTACGATCAGGAGTTGACCGCCCTACTAGTGCACCACCGCCGCCCCATTTTTACACAATATAGATATATATGCATATATATCGTATATATATATATATATATATATATATCGT
>NC_050528.1:6862875-6875887 GCF_002922805.2 Oryzias melastigma
ATATATATATATATATATATATATATATATATATATATATATATATAAAAATATTGTAAATAAACGTTAATATTGGGTCATAAATAATATATATATTTAAGTAGTACATTTAAAATTAAAATGTGTATATATATATAATTTTATTAAATAATTGTATTTATTTTATTTTATGGCCCGACAATAATTACGTAATGAGCATCTAACACGATTTGAACAAAGAAATACTCAGAAACGGACATTCTCGAATTCTTCTATATGTGTCCTCCATCATGAGAAAAAAAAGGTTCCAAGAACACTCCGAAAACACCAATTTCATCGGAGTGGGTCCTTAAATACTGGGATAATCCAGCACATAAGTAACTGATTTCCTCCTTCTTGGCTTCTGGCAGCAGGATCAAATGTCTCCCTTAGTGCCGGCAGTCCTTTAACCCTGATTCACATCTGTTTTGACAGGTCAATGTCATCTTCCTGGTGGTGACAATGTACAGGATGGTGAAGCATTCCACCTCCATGAAACCTGACTCGTCCAGGCTGGGGGGTATCAGGTGAGGGGTGTCACTCTAGAAGATTAAAAGGCTGTGAGACTGTGTGTGTTTCCTCTGTTTGGAGTAGGCTGGGGGGGTGAGGGTCACTTGTGTGCGAGAAGAAAAGTAATATGCAGCTTCTGCCTCCCCGCAATAATTTCAGTTGACCTACATGGTTTTTTTTTTCCAAATTTTCCAGTTTTCCCTTTTAGATTTTATTCCCGTCTGTCAATCACGCCTTATAGCGTATTTTCAGTATTTGCGCTGCATAGGGGTATATTGCCTGTTTTATTTCTTCATAACTGCACCTCTGACCCCTGGCATCGTTTTACTCCTAGAGTTTATAGACAACTTTTCAAGGACCACATCCTTTATAGAATTCAAGAATATTAAGAGTAAAACTGAAAAAGTGAGCGCTTTAACCATAAGAAAATGGCTGTTTCGGTGTAAAAGCATGACAGCATACGTTATGTGGGTGTTTGAGCTGCTAGCAGCAAGTCTGCTTTCTGTCTAGAGGAAAATAAGGAACAGATAGATGTATTCAAATCCTTCTAAAATTGCTTTAATTGGCTTTCAGATTTCTGCGTAGAATGTGAAAATCGCCACATTTGTGAAAGCTGGATTTCACACATTTTAATGAGCTACAAACCTCATTAACTTTCATTAATTAGGGTCTAACTCAGATCTGCTGTGGGTTTGTTATCTATGCTGCATATATGAACTTGGCTAAACACAAATCATTTGTTATAGTGTTTTTTGCGCAAATAAATCACGTTCTTGCACATGTTAGATCAGAGTGTTTTTTTTTTTGGCTTCCTGTATCTTTAGCTCACTTCATCATAAGTCTTTGTGACTCAAAGTGCTGCACGGATTTTGAAATCATTGTTCTGTCTCTTGCAGGTCGTGGGTTTTGGGAGCGTTTGCGCTCCTCTGTCTTTTAGGGCTCACGTGGTCCTTCGGTTTGTTCTTCCTCAACGATTCGTCCATTGTAATGGCTTACCTCTTCACCATCTTCAACACATTACAAGGGATGTTCATCTTTATCTTCCACTGCCTACTGCAGAAAAAAGTAAGAGTTTGTTCCAGATTTTTCACAATTAGCTGAATTTTCAGTAACCCAAATTCACTCAGTAATTAATCAAAGTGTTTACATTTTTGTTACACCTATCTTTAAAATAAAATTAACTTGATGATAAGTTTAAATATTATTAATTCATATGGTGCCTTAAAATGATATTAGTCAATGAAGGTGCCGTACATTAAAAGCTCAAAAATAAAGAAAAATACAGCTAAAATGTTAAAACAACTAAAGATAAAACTATAAATAAGTGACATTAAAACACCAGATAAAGGCAAAGCTGAACAATAAAACAGTAAAACACACCAGCAGAGCAGAGACTCATGACGTGTCAAAAGCCTGACGATAGAAATGGGTTTTAAGACGTTGTTTTTTTAAATGGACAGTAAAGATGTCTTCAAATGCTCAGTGGTAATGAGTTCCACAACTTCAATGAACAGATTGAAAACCCTCGTTGAGCTTCCTCTTAGATCAGGGGTGTCAAACACAGGGGGCCAAAATCACTAACACACCATAGGTTGAACAGGATAAACATTTAATAAACACTCTAAAACTAATTTGTAAAACTTTAAAAACGTAACTTTAAACATAGTTATGAACTAGATATATAGAATTACCTTCAATAATGCTATTGTGAATGCTGTAAGCTGAATATGGTCGCTAAAGATGCTGATAGTTGAAGATGCTGAAATTAATAGCTAAAAAATGATGCTGGTAGCTGAAAACGCTGAAGTTGATAGCTAAAAAAGGCTAAAGTTGATAGCTGAAAACTGTTGAAGCCGATAGCTGAAAACGTTAAAGTTGATAGCTGAAAACGCTAAAGTTGATAGCTGAAAACGCTGAAGTTGATAGCTGAAAACTGTTGAAGTTGATAGCTGAAAACGCTGAAGGTAATAGCTGAAAACGCTGAAGCCATAGCTGAAAACGTTAAAGTTGTTAGCTGAAAACGATAAAGTTGATAGCTGAAAACGCTGAAGTTGATAGCTGAAAACTGTTAAAGTCGATAGCTGAAAACGCTAAAGTTGATAGCTGAAAACTGTTGAACTTGATAGCTGAAAACGCTGAAGCCGATAGCTAAAAACGTTAAAGTTGATAGCGGAAAACCTTAAAGTTGATAGCTGAAAATGCTGAAGTTGATAGCCGAAAACTTTTAAAGTTGATAGCTGAAAACGCTAAAATTGATAGCTGAAAACACTGAAGTTGATAGCTGAAAACTGTTATAGTTGATAGCTGAAAACTGTTGAAGTTGATAGCTGAAAACGCTAAAGTTGATAGCTGAAAACGCTGACGTTGATAGCTGAAAACTGTTGAAGTTGATAGCTGAAAACGCTGAAGTTAATAGCTGAAAACGCTGAAGCCGATAGCTGAAAACGTTAAAGCCGATAGCTGAAAACGTTAAAGCTGATAGCTGAAAACCTTAAAGTTGATAGCTGAAAACGCTGAAGTTGATAGCTGAAAAAACGCTGAAGTTGATAGCTGAAAACTGTTGAAGTTGATAGCTGAAAAATGTTGAAGTTGATAGCTGAAAACGCTGAAGTTGATAGCCGAAAACTTTTAAAGTTGATAGCTGAAAGCGCTAAAGTTGATAGCTGAAAACACTGAAGTTGATAGCTGAAAACTGTTATAGTTGATAGCTGAAAACTGTTGAAGTTGATAGCTGCTGAAAAACCTGCTTTAAGGTCGCCGCGCTGTTGCATTTTGGGATATGTGACCGTAGCCAAATGTGAATTTACATCTATTTATTTGTTTGTTTTTATTACTTTTTTTTCCAAAATAAAAAAAAAATTCTCTAATTATTCCCCAATTTTCTATTGTATAGTTTGTATATTTTTTCCCTGCTTCTCATTCACACACCTAACAGATTAACTTTAGATCCAGCTATGAGTTCAGTGTCTCATCTAATGGCAGACAGGAATCGAACCGACTGTTCACCAAACTCTGACCAAAGCTACTGTTTTTGTTTTTCAGTATTTTAAAATGGATTAAATTTGTCATACCTGAAAGCTTCAGCTAAACGTCAGCATCAGAAACCTGAAATGCAATTTTTTAAAAGCTTTTTGCTCACTTCTGACTGTCGGATTGTGCATTTGTGTAATAGAACACAGACTACACTTAAAAAAACTGAAGGTGCCTTGAAATGTGTTTCTGAAAATGGTGTTTCTGTCAGCTGGAATGCATTAACAACAGAGAGCGAATAGTATCAAAGTGTGAAGTCTCAAAGTGATCACTGGGGTTTGATCTTTCCCTCATCTGCAGGTTCGGAAGGAGTACAGCAAATGTTTCCGTCAGTCTCAGTGCTGCGGCGCTCTGCCATCTGAAGGCTCCCACAGCTCAGCCAAAGCCGCCACCTCTCGATCCACAGCCCGCTACTCGTCTGCCACCCAGGTACTCCCAAAAATCCCAAAAATGTTACGATGAGAAAGAGAAAAACTTCCACTGTGCATGAACTGAAACTTTTTTTCATTTAGAGAGAAACGAGTTAATTAATAGAGTCATGTTTGAATAGCTAGTTATTAGTAAGTTAATTACATTAATCATAATTGTGTCCTCAAACAGACTCAATGATCCAAATAATATTCTAATGGTGTCAAACGATTATACAATTTAAAATATGCAATGGAAAATTGGGGAATAATTAGAGAATTTTGTTTTTATTTTGGAAAAAAGTAATAAAAACAAACAAATAAATAGATGTAAATTAACATTCGGCTACGGTCACATATCCCAAAATGCAACAGCGCGGCGACCTTAAAGCAGGTTTTTCAGCAGATTCCCATATTGTAATTGGGAGGATGTAGTCGCATTTTTACACACCAAGAGAGAAAAAGTTTGCTGCAATTTGTTGATTTTTCTCTAAAAGTTGACATCAGTCATTTCGAGGTTGTGCAATGACGGAATCGCCCAAGAGGACCTGATTGCAGAAAAGATGGCAGCTGAAAATCATTAGCTAGAAGGAAGTCCAGAACTCCGCGCCGCACATTTCGGTCGGAAAATACTCGTTTTTGGTCGAAAAAGACTAATATAACCAGTTATTTTAACATTTAAGTTTATTTTTTTGCACCTGAGGTGTCTCTGTCAAATCCTACAACACTCCTTACATGATCAACGTGATTTAGCTGATCTGCGAAGAAAAGTGGCTTAATTAGCGCTGGTAACATTGACTGTATATTCAAAAATGAATGAATATATGTCTATGGCTGGTAAGCAACACTTTAAAGCGATATGTAACACATTACTAATATAAAGTGTTATATTCCAGCGCAAAGTGGCTTTTCTCTGTGACCGAATGAGCTGATTGACGTTGATCGCGTAAAAGATTTAAGCTAGCAGTGTTCAAATGTAAACACCGGTCTGGAGCTAAAACTCCAATGTAAAAGTCTTTTATAAATCTGTTAATATCCTTTTGAAACTAATAGCGTTCATCCTCTTTTGGCACATTTTAAGCTAATCCTGAACACTAAACCGTTAATTCAGCCGGCATGTGCCGTTGGGGGAAGGCAGTACGGCAAGCCAAAAGGATCAAAAATCACCAGGAAAAGTGGGCATGGCAGTGCCTCACCTGCACACGTACTACAGAAAATAATTATTTGAAATATTTAAATGATCCCACAGTTCGTTTCAATACTGCAATTATTACAAACAAATAATGAAAGTTTAATTTTAACTTTTTCATTTAAGATTTAATTTGGACATTGGGGTTTTTTGTAGATTTGGTCTCCAGACGTGGAAATGTAATCACAAACTACAAGTTTTCACATTTATATTTATGTTCAAAGTTTAAAGAATTATATCGTGTATATTAACAGTTTGAAGTACTTTATTTAAAGTCTCTCAAAAATATATTTAACATTTTTTCAAAAAAGTAATTTTCAGCTTTTATCTTCTTGTGTTTTTTTTTCTTTTTACTGATGTGAAAAATGTGACCCTAAAACCATGACACGATCCGAACCGTGACTTTTGTGATGCGTTACACCCCTAACGCCAATAACTTAAAATAAAATCGTGCGGTGGTGAAATAAATATATATTAATTCGGGTTTTCGCTTTACCTCACCAATTCAGGCTCACATTAAAACGCTTTGTCAGGTATTATCCCACTTATACCATGGTCACTTACAAAAGAAATAAATATTCAATCGGTTTTTAATACTTTAATCTTGTTTTTTTTTTTTTTGGTTTTGATCCCTTTTTCACAAAAAATAAAGCAAAAAAAATCTGTTTTTGTTCAAAAGCTGCATATTGTAAAGACGTTTGTCAAGTAAAATAAAACATTGTGATTAATCACTATTAATCACAATGTTTTATTTTTAATCTGTTGACAGATTTAATTATAAAGAAATGTTCTAAGTGTACACTTGTTAATTTAATTTTAGGATTTTTCGTAGAAAATAATTGGTCAGCAAATACTGCAACAACAAAAAAAAAGTTAATTACGATTAATCGCGATTAAATTTTTCCCAGGTTTGCGATTAATTAGTTAATTTTTTTAATTGATTCCTGGCCTTAATAATAATTTATGTATATATATATATATATTTGAAAAGGTAAATAAATTACTTTTTTTATTTATTTATTTATTTTTGTAAATGCTTTTATGTTTAAAGAAAACTGAAATCTTTATTTATTTAACCTTTATTTTACCAGGAGGATCAATTGATTACAAATTCTAATTTTTAATGAAGACCTAGCCAAAAGGACCAGAATAAAACAAAAAAAACTAAGAACGATACAAACACAAATAATGAAACGACAAGGACATTAAAACAGCCATGCAGAAGTACAGAGAGAATGTTGCAGCTTCTGCTTAAATCAATGGTGAGATCGGAGAACTAAAGGTGACCCTTCAGGGCCACCGTAGAGAACAGTAAATTTAAGGGAATTTTGTAAAGAGTTTCAGTCATTTGCTGCAGAAATCTCGAATCAGTGAAAACACACAAAAAGGAACGGTTGATTTTATTTTTTCTCCCGAGACGTTGGAAAAACCAAACCAAACAAAGCATCATCATACATTTCTTTTCAGACCCGAGAGAAACGAGCGGGATTTTAAAGGCCACATTCTCTGTTTTCTTTGTGAAGCCAAGCTTTTCAATTCATCCACATAAATGCAAAGGTCAGGCGTTCAAATAGATATAACGGTGAGACACGGAGCTTGGTGCTATATTTTATGTTTGATACCTTAATGTGAAAACAACTGTAAAACAGAAACTGTGTTTCAGTAAATCGGGAAAAGTTAAAGAAAGTGCGGCTCGCAAAAGCCTCAAGTGAAAGAAAGAACAGTTTAGAACCAGAATGAAAGCACTTGTCTGGAGAGCTTGTGTCTTTTGGTATTTCTGTTATCGATTTCCACAACTGTTATTAAATACTCTTAAAAAAGGTTTGTGATTAAAGCTTAGGAGACCAAACTTCATCACACCTCAGCAGAGGCAGAAATGCTGCTTCAGTGCAGCCTGACTTCATCGATTTTAAAAATACACCTGCTCTATTTTAGCTTCAAGTGTTGAGATCAAAATCAGCTCAGAAACTGGTGTGAGATCTAGAGCTGCTACGATTAGTCGACTAATCGACTACTAAAATAGTCGACGACTAATTTAATAGTCGATTAGTCGTTACTTGCTATTATATGGAGTGTGAAAAAGTTAAAAGTTATAATGGCATTATGCTAGCTTTTTTGGCTATTTTGTCACTTATTTTGTTTAGCTTCTATTCAGCTACATGCTAGCTATTGTGGGTAATTTAGGATTTCTTTTGAGTTTCTTAGGCTAATTTGCGTTAAGCTAATATTTAAGCTACATGCTAGCTATTTTGGCTAATTTAGGATTTTTTCTGTTTTTAGGCTACTTTTGAGTTTAGCTAATATTTCAGCTTTGTGCTAGCTGTTTTGGCTAATTTAGGATCTTTAGTTTTTAGGCTATTTTGAAGTTTAGCTAATATTTTTGCTGCATGCTAGCTATTTTGGCTAAATTAGGATTTTTTTCTGTTTTTTGGGCTATTTGGGGGTTAAGCTAATATTTCAGCTACATGCTAGCTATTTTGGCGAATTTAGGATTTTTTTCTGTTTTTAGGCTACTTTTGAGTTTAGCTAATATTTCAGCTTTGTGCTAGCTGTTTTGGCTAATTTAGGATCTTTAGTTTTTAGGCTATTTTGAAGTTTAGCTAATATTTTTGCTGCATGCTGGCTATTTTGGCTAAATTAGGATTTTTTTTCTGTTTTTTGGGCTATTTGGGGGTTAAGCTAATATTTCAGCTACATGCTAGCTATTTTGGCGAATTTAGGATTTTTTTTCAGTTTTAAGGATACTTTTGAGTGTAGCTAATATTTCAGCTTTGTGCTAGCTGTTTTGGCTAATTTAGGATCTTTAGTTTTTAGGCTATTTTGAAGTTTAGCTAATATTTCTGCTGCATGCTAGCTGTTTTGACTAATTTATGATTTTTCAGTTTCTAAGGCTATTTTGGAGTTTAGCTAATATTTCAGCTAAATGCTAGCTGTTTTGGCCAATTTAGGTTGTTTTCAGTTTTTTAAGCTATTTTGGAGTTTAGCTACTATTTTAGCTGACTATCATCTAAAATATTAGCTAAATTCTAGCTATTAGCTAGACTATTCAGCGATTTCAGCTATCAACTTCAGTGTTTTTAGCTATCAATTTCAGCATTTTCAGCTATCAGCACTAACATCTTCAGTGCCCAAATTCAGTTTACAGCATTCACACTAGCATTATCACAGGTAATGCTATATATCTAGTTTTTTAGTTAGTTTAAAGCTAATAATGGTTAACATGTGTGTTAAACAGCTAGTTTTTGTATGACGTCCGATTAGTCGACTAATCTGAAAGAATAATTGTTATTAAAATAATCGTTTCAGCACCAGTGAGATCGCCGCTCAGGGCAGGACAGATTACAAGCTCCAAGATATTTTTAGTAGTAGTTAGATCGGTGGCACAAACATGTCGCCTTGCAGAGAGGCAGTACGTACGTGCACAGGTCTGAACCGTGAGCCCACACAGCGACACGATCCTCAGCGCGCGGCGTCCTGATCACCGGCTGCTCTCTCCACACAGAGTCGCATCAGGCGGATGTGGAACGACACTGTGAGAAAGCAGTCAGAGTCCTCTTTCATCTCAGGCGACATAAACAGCACCTCTGCAGTCAACCAGGGTAAGAATCCATTCCTTCTGTCACCGCAGACCAATTCCCTCTGTGAACTCTGTGTAAACTCCGCTATGGATGAGATCTGAGCAGCCCTGTTAATGAAAGAGACGGATGAGACCCGATTTATTTTAATTAATCTGAAATAAAAGGCCTTTAAACGAGGAGACGTTGTATCTTATCATCTCCGTCCCGGAGTGATGGCAGGTTGGAAGAAGGGAAGTTAGACCAGCAAAGTCAGGTGGAGGTCAGAGTGGATTTGGGAATGAATCCCAGTGTCGGGAATCTCTGCCAGAACACATTTGGCTTCATGTATGGGTTAGTTTAGATTCTATACTAAGATTTATGCCAACGGGGACTCTGGGAGTTTTATCCAAACAACCCGTCTGTGGATGAAGATACTGTGGTATTCCGAACAGGACACTTGGACGCGTTTTGTCTCAGGTTTTTAGTAAAATTTAAGTTTAAATTTACATTTCATTAACATCAACAGTCTTTAAATGATTGTTAGCTCTCCCCAATAACTTTGTTACAATCAGAAGATGTCCAACAAAATTTTCTCAGTCACAGATGCTGCAGTTGTTCCATTGCTTCACAGAAATGTCTGCAATGTTCACCAAAGATGCACTTCAACTGTTGGAGACTGAATGTAAAAAACTAAAAATCTAGTAAACCACATTCTATAATTTTTAAAGAATTTATCGGTATTATGGTGCAAAAAATACTTAGCTGCTGCAAACAGGCGAGACTTCTGTCCTTTACAGACCTGTTACTTCTTTTTTACAGACCCACCGGTTAAAAATTGTATCTTTATGATGATGGAGGACCTAAAAATTGCATTTTGTTGTCACTTTTTTCTTTTTTTTGTTTAAAAGTGGCTTAATTATAAATAAAAGACCACTTGGAACGCTTTGAAAATAAATTAAAAGATCATCAGAGTGGGACTTTAAGGAGTTTTTGTGTTCTCCTCATTTTAATTTTAGCTTTTTAACAGGTTATCTGTATAAAAGACATCTGTCCTCGCCCCTAAACCCTCAGACGGTGACCTCTCCACCATGAACAAGACCAAAGAGCTGTCAAAGGACACCAGGGACAAGGGAACACGACTAGAATGAGCCAATCCACAATAATAAGCAAATGTTTCGATGAGGAGACATCAACTGTTGGAGCAATTATTAGAAAATGGAAGAAACACAAGATCAATGACAATCTCCATCCTCCTGGAGCTCTATGCAAGATCTCACCTTACAATGATAATTGGTCCTCTTGCTTAATGTTCACGCCCATCTAATGTTCTCCAAAGAACATCTGGATGATCCAGATGAACATTTGAGACCAAAGTGCCACTCTTTGGTGTAAATGTCCCTCGCCGTGTTCTGGACCTCAATCCAAAAGTCTGTGTTGCAGCAAAAGCCCCAAAACATCACAGCTCTTGAGGAGATCTGCATGGAGGAATGGACCAAAGTAACAGCTACATTGTGAGCTGAAAGCCTAACTTGAGTAATATTACAAAGTATTACAACAGATTCTCACTAACAAGTCGTCACACATTGACGTTAAGGTTAAGGACCCCTCCGCGTCACTTCTTGACGTTTGAGGGTCCCCAAGATGTCATTTTTTGATCTACTGGCTGTTGACATTAAATCACGGGTCCCGAACCTCCGGGCCGCGAACCGGGACAAGTCCAGTCCCGCGACGCAAAGTGCACCGGTACCCAAACCAGGTACTGGTATCCTAATACTAACCAGACACTTGACTAGATGAGATACTGGACTTGAACCAGTACTGGGTTAAGGTTAGGGTACCGGTACTGGACACGTCCTGAGAAACAGTACACACCCAGTACCGTGCCGGATGGAGTACCGGATACATTAGCAGACATGGAGCCAGATGTGAAACAGTACCGGGTTAAGGTTAGGGTACCGGTACTGGAGTAGGGTACAAGCACTGGACGCGTCCTGAGGAACAGTGCGCACCCGGTACCATGCCCGATGCATGATGGGACCTGGTACTGGATGTGAAACAGTACCGGGTTAGGGTAACAGTACTGGAAGCATCCCGAGGTACAGTGCACACCCGGTACCGTACCACATCCAGTACCAGACGTGGTACCAAATACAAAGCAGTACTGGGTTATGGGTAGGGTACCGGTACCGGTACGGTTCTGCATCCGGTAACGTACCGGATGAAAAACCAGGTACAGTACCAGATGTGGTACCAGATGTGAAACAGTACCGGGTTAAGGTTAGGGTACTGGATGCATCCTGAGGAACAGTGTGCACCCGGTACCGTACTGGATGCATTACCGGGTGCAGTACTGGACGTGGTCCCAGACATGCGCCCATTACCGGGTTAAGATTAGGGTTCTAGTACTGGATTTATCCCGAGGACCATCTGGTACCACATCTGGTACCGTGTGTTTTTTTTGCACATTTATTTAAATGATTCGAAAACATTCGATGATTTTTGTTTCTTACATTCTGTCTCACAGTTAAAGTTGAACATTACAGACCAAACGAATCTTTTATGGAACAACTCACAGAATCAGTGACTGATAAATACGTGTTGAGCCCTCAAAATTCTTGTTTTTTTCCTGGAATCAAGTTTTTTAGGAGTTTTTCTTTACAGAGAATAGGGATCTAAGGACAAGGAGACCCAGTTTAGTTTAGTCTGCTTAGTTTAATTTAGCAAGCAGCTGTTGTTTAATATTTTATGACTGACTTTCTATTTTTCTACAATTACCAGTGTGAACTCCAATGAGATAATTGTTTTGTGTTATTTATCTATAAAAATAAAATTGAATTGAATTAAGTCTTGTTGATTATCAGCTCCTGGACAGCGATTATAACTTTTCTTACACCAAATGACGTCACACTCCTGCAGATCTCAGACAATGGACTCTTCTTCTGTTGTTTTCTCTTCTTTTTTTACATCCTGATGTTTCTCTATTTCTGTCTCTTCCTGTTATTGCAGGGATGACAGGAAACTACCTCCTAACTAACCCTCTCCTCCGAACCCACGACACTAACCCTTATAACAACCTGCTGGCAGAAACGGTGGTGTGCAACACCCCCTCTCCACCGGCATTTCACTCTCCAGGTGCTCATTTATCCTCCAACCTTTCGCAGTACCAGCGAGGTGATTGTTTTTACAGCAAGCATGCATCATCTTGATAGATTCTGTGTTGTGGGGAAACCGACAGTAACCACTGCAAATTCCAATTTGTTCAAATCGAACTTCCTTAAAAATAAGACACCTTCAATTTGGGAGGCTCCAAAACTCATGAATGATCATATTTTATTCTTTGTTTAATCAAAAAAAAAAAGATTGAAATTGTTGAGTAGATTATCAGCCTACCTGTTAGATCGGAGCAGTTCCCAAGCAACAAGCGTAGGGAACATTACTGGTCTTTTTTAAGATCCTGCACTGTTACACAACGCTTAAGTATAATTCTTCTATACACTTAATAACTGAGCAAAGCAGAAATCCCTTTAAGAAATGAGTTTAAAGGTGTAAAATAAGGTGTTTGTGCAGCACTGTAGGACAAATAATTTACCTTCACTGCAGTTGATGCAAATTGAAGACAATTTACCTTAAAGAGATCATCACTTCCAACACCTGCAGAGAGTAGAACACTTTAAACTCTTCATTAACTCTGTTTGTTAGAGGTTTCAAAAGCTAAAAACTCCAGAGATTTAAGCTGTGAACTGTTTGGATAGTTGACACAAAAGACAAACAGGTGGGAGATGTAGAATAAAAAAAAAAGTTTATTATCTTGATTTCTCACAAAAACAAGGGATGTCAAACTCGATCACACAAGGGGCCAAAATCTAAAACACTCGTAAGTCGCGGGTCGAACAGAATAAACATTAATTAAACACTCTTAAACTAATTTTTTTAAACTTTAAAACAATAACTTTTTAACATAATTATGAGCTAGATATATAACATTACCTGCAACAAAGCTAGTGTGAATGCTGTAAGCTGAATTTGGCCGCTGAAGATGCTAGTGCTGATAGCTGAAGATGCTGAAATTGATAGCTGAAAACGCTGAAACTGATGGCTGAAAACGCTGAAGCTGATGGCTGAAAAAGCTGAAGCTGATGGCTGAAAACGCTGAAGCTGATGGCTGAAGATGCTGAAATTGATAGCTGAAAACGCTGAAGCTGATGGCTGAAAACGCTGAAGCTGATGGCTGAGGCTGATGGCTGAAAACGCTGAAGCTTATGGCTGAAAACGCTGAAGCTGATGGCTGAAAACGATGGCTG
>NC_050528.1:6876689-6901201 GCF_002922805.2 Oryzias melastigma
CTAAAGAACTGAAAAAAGCCTAAATTAGCCAAAACAACTACCATTTAGCTGAAACATCATCTCCAAAACAGCCTGAAAATGAGTTAAAAGCTTGTATTATCTTATGCTGCACAACATTTGTTACTAACTCCCCTGAGATGATCCTGTTTGGCACAGAGGACCTTTTACTTTGTAAATAAGTTATTTGAAAATAAAAATCACATTCTGAGAGATGCTAGATTCTTTTTATAGTTTTGCTTTTGTTCATGCAAAAAAAAAGAATTAATATTATTAAAAAAAAAAAAAGGTCATGAATACAAATTCAAATTTCATTAAGACTAAAGTAAAACTATACTGCTCCTTCTAGGTTTTGATCAGTAGAAAACAAACCCAAATGGCTCTTTTACTGTTAAAGCTTGCAGACCTTTGGTCTAGATGATGTACGCAACATTGTTCCATGAAGACAAATCCAAACGTAGCGGCGACATGTCAAAATCCTTGCAATTACTCCACATTTCAGTGAGTTTAATGTCAATAGTGTTTATTGTGACCTAGTTCCTCCGCTGCCGAGCAAAAAAAGAAACCCAATCAAAGCAGGAAAAACATGATGCAACGCTGGCAGACTTTACATGCCTCTTTCATTCAAAGGCGTCTCAGGATAAAAGGGAATTCGCAAAAATGGCTGTATGGCGAAAGCATGTATGGAGCAGATATGCTGATTAACCTGCTTCTGCCTGAGCCGTGTTGTTTTGTGCTGCGAGCTGGCTTACAGCACAGTGTGCGCACACTCCACACCTCCGGATAATGATGCAGAGCTGGGACCAAACAACTCCGAGAAAGAGAGGCGCTTTTTGATTTTATTTGGTAAATTTTTAGTTTATGGGGAGATTAGCAGCTGCAGATCTGTTACTCAGAGATTCACTAAAAGAAAAAGAATCAAACCTTCCTGTTTAATCAATTTAAAATAATTAAGATAAAAAAAGAAAGAATGAAAGTGAAGAAGTTAGCACTTCGTTTGACCTGTGGAAATCATTTTTTCCCTGAGGCAAGCTGCTGCAGTTAGCCCTGTTAAATGCAGGAACCACAACAAATACTACACACATTTTTAAGCAGTTCCGCAGTGGTAAACATGGGGGGAAAATTTAGCATACGATGACAGCGAGAGCAGTGTGACAAAAATGTCAGAATCTGGTGTGAAGATCACAAAGCAGGTATGAAAAACTGTCAAATTTAACCCCAGAAAATGTTCCTTTTTCCCCCAAAAGGATGAATCTGTCCTGTTTTAGAAACACATTAATGCTAAGAAATGTTTATCTAATGCAGGGGTGTCAAATTCAATCGCAAAAGGGGCCAAAATCCAAAACACACCTTAGGTCGCGGGCCGAACAGGATAAACATTTATAGAATACACTAAAACAACATTTTTTAAACTTGAAAACCGAAATTTTTTAACATATTTATGAACTGGATATATAGCATTACCTGTGATAATGCTGATGTGAATGCTGTAAAATGAATTTGGCTAATGAAGATGCTAGTGCTGATAGCTGAAAACACTGGTTGATTTCTAACTTAAATGTTTGCTAAATGCTGAATTTGTCAAAAAACTAAAAATCAGCTTAGGTTAGACAAAACAGCTAGAATGTAGCTGAAAAAAATAGCTGAATTTCAAAATAGCATAAAAAACTTAAAAAAAGGCTAAATTAGCCAAAAACAGCTAGCATGTAAATATTAGCTTAACTCCAAAGCAGCCTAAAAAATGTTGTTAAAAAAGCCTAAATTAGCAAAAACAGTTAGCATGCTGCTGAAAAAAATAGTTAAACTTTAAAATAGCATAAACATGAAAAAAGCTAAATTAGCCCAAACAGCTAGCACGTAATATTAGCTTAACTCCAAAGCAGCCTAAAAACATATACCGAGAAAGTCTGACTTAGCCAAAACAGCTAGCATTTAGCTGAAAAAATAGCTGAACTTCAAAATACCCTAATAAACTGAAAAAAACTAAATATGTCAAAACAGCTACCGGGTAAATATTAGCTCCAAAGCAGCCTACAAAACATTTTCCAAGAAAGCTTAAATTAGAAAAAAAACGCTAGCATTTAGCTGAAAAAAATAGCTGAACTTCAAAATAGCCCAATAAACTGAAAAAAAGCTAAATTAGCCAAAATAGCTGTAAATATTAACTAAACCTAAAACAGCATGAACATTTTTTAAAAAGCCTAAAGTAGCCAAAACAGCTAGCATTTAGCTGAAATATTAGCCAAACTCCAAAACAGCCTAAAAAAATCTTAGTAAATGCCAAAAAAGTTAGCATGATACCAATTTTAAAACTAAAAATGTGAACAAAAATATGAATTATAAAATAGGCAGGAATATTATTCCAGAATAGATCAACTTAAACCTTAAATAACTTTCAATATTTTACTCTCCAAAATATATTTTGTCATCAGGTCATTAATAAAAAATAAATTAAAATTATCTGGAGGGCTGGATTTAATTAACCGGAAGGACGGATCCGGCCCCCGGGCCTTAACTTCAATACATGTGATCTAATGTGATAAAACTGGAAAGGAAAGAGGAACTCTGGGATGAATCTCTGCTGGAAAGGCTCCCAGAGTGCAGCTGTCGCTGCGTCCAGTTAAATTCCGTTCACATGGTTTCCTCTCTGCCGCTCAACAATACCTGCGTGCAATTAAACCAAAAAGCCTGCACATAAATAAATGCAAATTAGGACGAAGGGTCTAAGCAGACATGTGTTTGACAATCTCTCCAGCAGCTCTGCCTCATTCTTTTCATTCCCGATTCTGATGTTATCTTCTTTTCTCTCTGCTACCACCCTCCGCTTTCCTCGTTTGAAACCCAAAACCGCAGCTTCCCTTTTTCACAAAAAAATCAAAATAAAATAGCTGTTTTTGCTCTCTTCTTGCTGTAAGATTTAAAAAAAAAGTGGAATAAAGACGGAAGAATGGATCATCTCCTAACGTTCATTTTTTTTTTTTTTTTTTATGAAAGACTTTCTGAAAGGATTTTGCTTGCTGCTGAACCCTTCTCACCTGCAGACTCCTGGATTCAGTTGTCCTTGATTTAGCCTTTTAGCTCTCTAGCTTGTAAACATGTAATTTCATCCTCTATTCACCCACAAGCACTTGTGCGGACGGACACAATCTAAATTACAGTTAATTGCCATTCAAGTTGGCGCAACTGAATCCAGGCCGAATGCTACAAGCTTCCACTTCTGCCTTCTTTCAGTGAATTTGTTGTTTCTGCTGCAATTGAAAAAGCATCTGTTTTCCTTTTTTGGGGCAAATCAGCTGTTCTTAGGCCAGATAGCCTGAGCAGACACACTTGATGTGAGTGGTGGCAAAGTGAGTCATTGCACGGTGCCTGTCTGTCGTGGTGTGTGGGGGCTGTTTCTGTGCTTTTGGGGCCCCAGTGCAGAGAGGTGGCTGGCCATCTGTGTTTGACATTATGCTTTTGTCTTCTTTTTAACAGGTGGAATGTTTTATTCATTCTTGGTGTCATAACATTTCCTCATCAGCTTGCGTTCACCTCTGTCCTTAACTTGCATCCTTGACGGTTCCTCCTGCTGCTGTGTTGTTCCCCGGTCGTGAGCTGCTTTGCAGTGCATCGTTTTTCTGTATCTTACCGTCATCTTTGGTTCTCATCTTTACTATATTGTTCAGGATAATCACTTACTCAAGCAGGAAAGCAATTGGAGTATTATTTTAATTTAAAGACCCACTCCCATCCTCTTTTTTCAAAGCATTCCATGGCTTTTTAATTACAGTTCTGCCATTTTTAGCCAAAATCTAATATTATATCGACTGTATATGAGAACTGGACTGACTAAGTGTGACATCACTCATAGAAAAAATGGTTTGCTTCCAACTCCAACAAAATTAATTCAATTCAGCCACCGTTTTTTCACGATATGGATACCGCTAGACTTCCAAATCGTAAGCAGTGATTGGTCTGAGATTTCTATGACAACCACTCCTGCCAATCAGGAGTAATCTTGTTGGGAGGCCACACCCCCACCACTTGAGAGCTGGATTGAGAGAATCTGTACTTTTATTCTAACAAATACAATGACTTTGTTAAACAGGATGTGCGCACACTTTTTTTTGGTATGCAGTCTACTATTAAAACAACAAAGTCACTTTCAACTTCAATATTGACAACTAATACCCTATTTTGAGTCTAAAATGCAATGTTTATGTATTAGTATTTTAAAAAAACTTCATAGTAAAAGTACACAAATCTCTGTGAGGTGACAGTGCAGGACTTGTAGAACAAAAATATACTAGTTAAGGCCTGGAATTATGAACCAACAACTTCTAATATGTCTTCAGTCAAAAATACTATGTTTAAAGGGTAACCAAACCCTAAATCAACGTTTTTGTCTGTTTTCTATGGAGCTAAATTGGAGCCAATATTATTTAAAAAAAAAAAGGAAAAAAATATTGTTTGGCCGAAAAAAATGCAAAATGTCTAAAACTTTTGGCTATTCTCAAATTAAATTTTGATATTTTCAGCTTCAAATTTAGATTTCAAAACAAAAAAAATCAATTTTAAAACTTTTTTTGCTCAGTTTCACATCTTTTTTTTTTTTTTACTTTTGACTCTTCTTTTTGTTTTTCAATCTGAAGATTTCAGTTTCAAAGCTTTTGGCCCCATTGTGGCACCTTGGGGCGGGGCTAACGTGAAGGACCAATCACAATCAATGAGGGTGGTAACGTCAGTCCCGGTGCGTTCAATGAGAACTTGGATAATTATGGACACTGGTAACTGAAGTTACTACCCTCATCGATTTTGATTGGTCCTTCGTGTTAGCCAACGGGCCACAATGGGGCGAAAGTTTTGAAAATTAAATTTTCAGATTCTAAATCAAAAAAAATATTTGAAAGCGAAATTTTGAGTTTTTAAACCTAAAAACCAGAACATATAAGCTGAAAATATTTTAGAATAGCAAAAAGTTTTTGTCTAAAATGTTGTTTTTTTCCTCATACTTTTTCTTCTTTTTTGAAAAAAGGTGTACTTCTGTAGCGTGATCGCCCCCTAGTGGCCAAAGTGAAACGTCCTCCAGGAGAAGCAGAACAATGTTTCCAATGTTAATGATCTGAACATTTTTGTTAGAACTTCTCCTTCAGAGAATCCATGTAACACTGTATGATATTAACAATCTCATTATTACACTGATACATTTTACAGTTTGTAAACTGTATCAGATTAATATAAATACATTCAAAACCTATAGTAGATTATTAATGTATTTCTAAACAAATTTGTACAAATGTGTAAACTCAAACTTGAATTGAAGAATAAAAAAAATCAGAATAGAATCGATCCAGGCTCTTATGAATCAAATCGTTTCTGGAAATTATAATCAATACTAAAAAAAACTCAAAAACTTCTCAGTAAGAGTACAGAAATCTTTGAGAGAATTTTGGAGTTTCAGCTAAATGCTAGCTGTTATAGCTAATTTGGCGTTTAACTAATATTTTAGCTTGCGATCAGCTTCAGTAGTTTCAGCTATTAGCTTTAGTGATTTCAGCTTCAGCGTTTTTAGCTATCATTTTCAGCATCTTCAGCGGCCAAATTCAGCTTACAGCATTCACACCAGCATTATTGTAGGTTATGCTTTATATCTAGTTTCTATTTAGCTTAAAGCTAATGATAGTTAAGATCTGTGTTTTACATCCAGTTTGTGCATGACCGGATTAGTCGACTAATCAGAAAAAATAATCGGTGATTATTCGACTATTAAAACAATCGTTTGTGGCAGCTCTAATCTGCAGCCAAAAATGTTGATTTAGGGTTTAAATTTTCTCATGTACTCTATCATCAGAAAAAATGCCTGAAAACACACTTTTAATGGGAGTGGGTCTTGAATGAGAATCCATAAATCTTAAAAGGACAGGAGCGACGTGTCCTGAGCAGTATCCAGTAAACGTTGAGAGTGTGTAGAAGCTGTTTTTGTTGCTAGACGAAGTGAGAAGTTGTCTTACCTGCTGGTCTCTCCTTTCTTTCCAGGACAGCACTCTCTCAGCAACAGCAGGGACATCAGCACCATGGACACCCTCCCCCTCAATGGTAATTTCAACAACAGCTACTCCCTGCGCGACGATGACTATGAGGCTGTGGGGGTCCGAGCCCCAGGCGACCTGGGGGGTCTGAACCTGGACGACGCCGCCTTTGAGAAAATGATCATATCCGAGATTGTCCACAACAACCTAAGGCCCCGAAGGGCCCCCAAAGCCCGCGATACCCCGAAGGAGAAGGACAGAGGCCTGCCTCCCCAGACCAGGGTCACGGTGGACCGAGGAGGGGGCGGCGGGAGTGGAAGCGAGGATGACGCCATAGTGGCTGATCATCCCGAGGCCTTATCGCCGGTGAGAGGGGGCGAAAGAGGGGGCCACACCACGCTGGAGCTACTCCTGCACCCCCATCACAAGGAGGTGCTGGAGGCACCCCTTTTACCCCAGAGGACTCACTCTCTGCTCTACAGCGCCCAGAAGGCCCCCCGGCGCCGGGAGGGCCAGAACGGCCACGGCTCTGAGACTGGCGACGCCGACGAGGACGTGGCGTCTCACTCGCCGAACAATAACAGAGACTCCCTGTACACAAGCATGCCAAACTTGAGAGACTCTCCGTCTCCTTCAGCTTCGCCGTACCCGCCGGAGGAGGAGGAGGAGCTCTCGCCGTCTCCTCAAAGCGACAGCGAGGGCGCCTACCACAAAAGTTTGCCCGAGCTCGGGGACGGGGCGCCGCCGCTGTCCTACTACCACATAAACCGAGGCACCAGCGAGGGGTGCATCGTGCCGCCCAACGCCGAAGACTGTGCGCAGGAGGGGGAGGCGCCCGCCGACGGACAGATGCAGCTCATTACCAGCCTCTGAGCAGGCCGCGCATGTTTGCACAGACGGGCGCTCTCAGCTGTTGTCAGACGCTCCCCACTCGCCCTTCCCGTCAGCACAGGAAGTGAAAGGACGGCAAACGGAAGGAGTTAATGACCTTTGCACACGGATATCATTAGCACACAAAACACATCCAACGAAGGCCAGGCAAATGTGGGCGTCGCCGCATTTGGACTAATGAGGTGCAGTTTCTTGTACTGAAATTGAAGGATGAGGGATTAAAAAAATAAAAACACTCAAAGGAACGCACCATGAAACTCCTGACGAAACCTTGGGGGGACTTTTCTGAACCAGGGTCTTTTTAGAAGAGCAGAACTAGAAGTAGTGTGGACTCCACTGCATCGTCAGGACTGTAAAGTAAAGAAACCACTAATTCAGACTCAGGCCTTATATTTTCTCTATTGCACATTTAACTATTGTCAAAATAACAGCTGAAGAAAATATATTTTGCTGTACCACTGGTGTAAAAAAAAAAGAAAAAGAAAAAAAAGAAACGGCAACCGCTCCGTAGTTACGCCCTTTCAATGTTAGGATCCTTCAGACGAGGTTAATAAAATGGTGGAAATGTGCTTTTCCTCTCACACTTGACTTGCTGTAGTATGTTTGAACATAAAAAAAGGTTTTGAGAGATATCGGTCCGTATGGAAATCATGCTCACGTCTCTGCTTGTGAAGTGCTTTTGCGTTCATGGATTTTTGCCCGTAGTATCTTTGTCCACACCAGGCCATGCACAGATTTTAGAGGGAATTGGATACTTGTGTAATTTACTTGAAAATTGAAAAAAACTTTTGTTCATGTCATTGCAATATAGCCATCTCGGGAGACATGTTATATCCATTGACACTAATTAATTTATTAACTTTTCAGAAGGAAAAAAAAAACAACAAAAAAGGTCGGAAAGTGTGAAAAGTTGCAGCACTGATTAGGTTGATTTCCTTTCTTTTGTAAGACCCATCATCAGCTGGTATTTAATTCAACTCCTGTTTGATATCAAATAAATGTGAATTTTTTCTTGTTCGCAGACGCCTGGTTGCTTATTGTTATAAAATTCACTTTATAAGATGCATTTGGAAATTTATGCAAGTTGAAAACTCTGAAGGAACAGTCAAGTTTGCCAAAATGTTTCATTTCGTCTGAACCTTCATCTTTTCTGTGTTTTTGCTGTGTTCCCTTTTGCCAATACTTTCAGATTAATGTTTAAAGCTGCAGAGCCTTTATAAAACTCTCCAGTGCTGCAGAGGTGGGATGTGTTTTTGGGAAATATTTGCCAAATTCTTGTTAAAACAGGGGTGTCAAACTCAATCACACAAGGGAGCAAAATCCAAAATACTCTTAAAGTCGCGGTTCAAACAGGATAAACATTTATTGAACACACTAAAGCTAAACTTTTAAAACTGTAACTTTTTAACATAATTATGAACTAGATATAAAGCATTACCTGCGATAATGCTAGTGTGAATGCTGTAAGCTGAATTTGGTTGCTAAAGATGCTAATGCTGATAGCTGAAAACGCTGAAGCTGATAGCCAGCTAAAATGTTAGCTAATTGCCAAATTAGCCTAAAAAACAAAACAAAAAAACTGTTTAGCCAAATCAGCTAGCATGTAGCAGAAAAAATAGCAAACTTCAAAATAGCCGAAAAAACTGAAGAAAGCCTAAATTAGCCAAAACAGCTAGATGTAGATATTAGCATAACTCAAAAATAGCCTAAAGAAATTGAAAAAAAATCCTGAATTAGTCTAAACAGCTAGTATATAAATATTAGTTTAACTCCAAAACAGCCTAAAATTTTTTTTTAATTTAGCCAAAACAGTTAGCATGTAGCTGAAATATTAGCTAAACTCCAAAATGGACTAAAGAAAAATGGAAAAGAACCCTAAATTAGCTAAAACAGCTAGCGTGTAAATATTAATCTAACGCCAAAACAGCATGAAAAACCTTTTTAAAAGGCCTAAATTAGCTAAAACAGCTAGCATGTAGCTGAAATATTAGCTAAACTCCAAAATGGACTAAAGAAAAATGGGGAAAAAAAGCCTTAATTAGCCAAAACAGCTGGGTGTAGATATTAGCCTAACTCCAAAGCAGCCTAAAATAATATAAAAACCCTAAATTAGCCAAAACAGTTAGTGTGTAAATATTAATCTAACTCCAAAACAGCATAAAAAACCTTTTTAAAAGGCCTAATTTAGCCAAAACAGTTATCATGTAGCTTTAATATTAGCTAAACTCCAAAAATGGACTAAAGAAAAACGGGAAAAAGCCTTAATTAGCCAAACAGCTAGCACCTAAATATTAGCTTAAATCCAAAACAGCCTAAACAATAACAAAAAAAAGAAAAGCCTAATTAGCCAAAACAGCTAGCATGTAGCTGAAATATTAGCTAAACTCCAAAATAGCCTAAACAATAACAAAAAAAAGAAAAGCCTAATTAGCCAAAACAGCTAGCATGTAGCTGAAATATTAGCTAAACTCCAAAATAGTCTAAAAAATCTTAGTACATGCCAAAAATAATTTAAAAAGAGCTAGCAGAACGCCAATTTTTAAAACAATAAATTATACACATAATTATATTATACACATTATTACGCATAATTATGAATAATAAAAAAGCAGGAATATTATTCTAGAATAAATCAGTTTAAACCTTAAATAACCATAATCAATATTTTACTCTCCATAAAAATATACAAGTTAGAAATGAGTGCGATTATTAACAATAAAATAAAATGATCTGGAGGGCCGGATCCGGCCCCCGGGCCTTGACATGTGCGTTAATGAGTGAGGATGTGTCACTGGAAAAAGTCCACTTAATCTGTTCCAGATCCAGTCCCAAACATTGCATTTGGTCTGCATTCAGTCTGAAGATTTCTGTCCAAACCGGATCAAACCGTGTAAACAAACCACATGACTAAAGATCTCTTCAGTCATTGGCCAGTAGTCATAGGGGCGGGTCAAAACACAAAGAGAAAGATGTCAAGATTGTTCACTTGTTCAAACTTTTTATTTCACTGATCAAGTTGAATGTCAGGTTCAACACTTTTTACTGCAACTTTGGTTTGGTGGAAACATGCTGCTAGGAGGACGCTACGCTACGAGGTATGCTAATACGTGTTTACGACATACATTGTTGGGAAAACAGTGTGAGAAGCAATGAGTCTCACGTTAAAGTTTATTCAGCCTGCATTCATCCAAGCACATTTTAATGAGCTGCTGCTGCTCCACGTTTGTCCACTAATAACCAGCTACGGTGGCTGTTTTGGTCCATTTTACTCTTTGTATTCGGACTGAGGAATCTCAGATCGAACCGAAGTTCAGTCTGATTGGAAACGAACCGAGACCACCTCCGAAGATGGGTCGGAGAGCGGTTCCTGGTCCCAGACTAGGGTCCGCTTGCACGTATTGCTTTATTCCGGATTACAAAACTCTAGTTTAAACTTCTTAGTTAAAGGTTTGCTTTTCATGTAGGAACACAGTAATAAGAGTTTTCAGTGATTTAAATAAAACCTTAAGCATCGTTCAAACTGTAAATTCATTACCTTTATTATTCAAAATACTAACAAATAAAAATGTCATGTCAAAAATGTGCATACAAAAGTTTCTGATTTTAACTCACTTTTTATTTTTAATTTTCTAAACAAATAAATGAATCAAACCTTTATTTATTTTTTGTTCACGGTTTGGTTTTGTTTCTATTATTGTTTTGTATGTTGCACAAAATCAACAAAAAACTAACAATTCAGATAAAACTTTTTTTTATTTGGCTAATAAGGGAGTAAGTTTGATGAAAAATCCTTCAGATGGCCTAATATTAAGCTTGTGTAGTGTTGGGTAAATTACTTTTACAGAGTAATTGAATAAGTTAGTTACTGAGAGAAATTTTCATCAGGGGAAAAGTGTATCTTGAAAAAGAAGAAATATGAAAAAGAAACATCATAAAGATTGGAGAGAATTGCAATCAAAATTTCAGTAAGATGATTGTTTTTCTAAATGTTCATTTGGAACAAAAAAAAAGTAATTTAAATCTGTCACTTTATGGAGTGCACATTCAAATACATTCTATATATTTCATTTTTTCCACTTTTACAACTTAAGGTATTGTTTGATTTTTTTTTGTAAAATACCAATTTTATTTAGTCAAAAATTCACTTTAAATTGTTTAAAATCAAGGCAAGAAAAAGTAGATCTTATCAGAACTGATGCAAATACAGAAATTTGTATCAAATTGAATGATCTGAAACGTACCTACTGTATATTCTAATTTTATTTTATCACAACTGTTCTTGCTTAACAGCAAAAAACATGTTTTTTTTTACATTTATGAACCGAATTTCATTTCTTGTGAAATGCTGAAGATGTTGATGGCTTATGCTGTGCACGCAGTTGTGTAAACATTTCCATCCATTCACACGACTTCTTGAATTTCAAATGCTGATGCAGAACAGATGCAGAGCAGAGGTGGGCGTGCGTGGAGTCAGAGCCCGACTGCTTTGGTGGGAGTTTTTTTTTTGTTGTTGTTCTTGTGTGTTTGTGAAGAATCGATCAATCCAAATGTTTGTCTTTTGAGTTTTCCTGTTTAGCGTCACAGGAAGCTGCAGCTGTAAAAAGCATCAACAGGTCAAAAGGTGAGACAGGAAACCCTGGAGTGGATTTTTTAGGTGTCATATGCTAATCCTGCACTCATAAAACTTATTATAACAATAATACAAATGTTTTAAAGGGGCCATAACATGAAAATTCTACTTTTTGAGGTTTTTAATTGCATTTTATTGTTCGTTCTTCTCTATAAAGAACCCCAAAGCGGCATTTTGATTCGTTCATGCATTTAAGAGTAAATGTAATAACAAGCGGGTCCTATCACGCTGACGTCAGCATGATGTGAACCGCCCCATCCAGGAAGAATCGGTGCTGCAAGCTCCGCCCCCAGGCTACAACGAACACACCCACTTTCTCAGAGGAACATATGGTGATCAACTGCAAAGTGTTGAAGTGGCTCAGCTTGTATGTAATCTGCAGGGAAAACAACGAATCATAAAACAATGATTGTAAGACTATGTTTTTTTGACCGGATGAAGGCCAGACCTGTAAGTAAATCATGCAGTAAACACACGAGCTAACGCTACAACTTCCACGTTCATAGATGGTCTTGTCTTAGTTCCTTAACTGTAAAAGTGGCGTTCGGAGGTTGTTTGTTTACAAGTGAGAACCGCAGTCACGCTGAGGAGACTCATCGACAGTCTATGCTCAAGGATGACGTCGTGAAATGGGCGGGACCGACGAGGAGCAAAGGGCGGAGCCTCAGAGATCGAATCGTTTTACTTCCGGGTAATAAAACGGTCCACAAAAAGAACTCATACTTCATAAATAATTTGTTTTTTAGTGTTCTGAAGGTAATATATGATCATATATAGCCCACGTGTCAAAGTCAAGGCCCGGGGGCCAGATGCGGCCCTCCAGGTAATTATATCCGGCCTTTCAGATAATTTTATTCTATTGTTATTAACGGCGTTTTGTGCGTTTTTTTACCTTGTATAATTTTGACAAATGTATTTTTATGGAAAGTAAAATATTGAAAGTTTTTTTATTTTTAGGTTGATTTATTCTGGAATAATATTCCGGTCTTTTTATTATTCATAATTATGTTAAAAAGTTACGGTTTTAAGCTTTAAAAATTGGCATTCTGCTAGTTTTTTGGACTATTTTGGCATTTATTAAGATTTTTTTAGGCTATTTTTGAGTTTAGCTAATATTTCAGCTACATGCTAGATGTTTTGGCTAAATTAGGCTTTTTTTTCTTTTTTTTTTGTTTAGGCTGTTTTGGATTTAAGCTAAAACTTAGATGCTAGCTGTTTTGGCTAATTGAGGCTTTTTTCTCCGTTTTTCTTTAGTCCATTTTGGAGTTTAGCTAATATTTCAGCTACATGCTAACTGTTTTGGCTAAATTAGGCCTTTTAAAAAAGTTTTTCATGCTGTTTTGGAGTTAGGCTAATATCTACACCTAGCTGTTTTGGCTAATTTAGGCTTTCTTCAGTTTTTTAGGCTATTTTGGGGTCAGGCTAATATTTACATGCTAGCTGTTTAGGCTAATTCAGGCTTTTTTCAATTTTTTCTGCTGTTTTAGAGTTAGGCTAATATCTAGATCTAGCTTTTTTGGCTAATTTAGGCTTTTTTCAGGCTTTTTTTTTCACTTTTGGAGTTTAGCTAATATATCAACCAAATGCTAGCTTTTTTTTGGCTAATTTATGCTTTTTTCTGTTTTTTTGCAAGAGAATGCGGCTACAAAGAAAAAATATGGCGCCTGAACATTAATCTCCAAAAGTCCCTCCCCCTGCTGGAGCTGCAACAAAAATATGATTTTAAGCTTTCTACTTTTTTCCCTTTTTATCAACCCTTTTTGCCGCTTTTTTTCACAGGGACTCTCTCTGTCACGAAGAGAAAAAACAGCATTTCGCGGCTCAGATCAGCTGATGCACAGAGAAAAAACACAGTTACAATTTATCCACACTCAAAACTGTAAAAGCTGATAGTTCTGAAAAGGTTTTAAAACATAATTTTGAAAGGGTTTCCTAAAGTTTCAGGAAATTTCCGCCTATGCAACTGGCTAAAGTTACGATTTTTAGATAATCTAAGTTTTTTGTTTCTTTGTTTTTAGGCTAATTTGTTATTTTTATTTGAAAATCTGCTTGTTTTAGAAAGCTTTGGCACCCTAAAACACCCTGAAAAGTACTTTCGTACCAACTGTTACACAACTTCTCCCACACATCCCAACAGAACAGACATCCAGTTGTTAAAAAGTGGAGCACATTCCTCCATATCCCAGATTTCCGTCTTATTTCCTCAGTCTTGTACCTACAACTATTTACTGGCACGCACAGCGGTGCCACAAAGCCAGCACTCCACACTGTATGGTGTAACATAAAGCCAACCTTTAGGCTTGGAGTGCCGGGAGTTTGGCTCCGACGTGTTTCACGGGAGCATTTTTGCATTAGGCGTGATGATGATGTTGACACATATAAGGATATCACCGCAGCGCAGTTTAATCTGTAATGACAAACAGATCCTCCAAGCTAATCCATCACTTGGATAGTTATACTCTGGATGAACTGAGGTGGAAAAAATGAGATGTGGATTTCAGAGCCTCTCTTTTGTCAATCACGTCTAATCAAGCGAGACAAACGGTTAATAGTTTTTGGAAACCGATGCTGGAGAGGCAGATGATTGTTCTAAGACCACCACCATCGCTCACGACAAGACTGCAGTGTTCATCAAGGAGACAATGCAGATTTGGAAGCTTTATCGCTAAATATTCATCTGTTAGGGCTAGTCGGCTAATTGACAAATAATCGACTATTAAAATAGTCGACGAGTAATTTAATCATCATATTGTCGTAAAGTTTAAAGTTATAATGGCATTATGCTAGCTTTTTGGACGATTTTGGCATTTATTGAGGGTTTTTCTTTTGGCTTTTTTAAATTTTAGCTAATATTTTAGCTACATGCTAGCTGTTTTTGCTAATCTAGTTTTTTTCAGGATAATTTAGAGTTTAGCTAATATTTCAGTTACATGCTAGCTCTTTTGGCTAATTCAAGATTTTTTCAGTTTTTATGGCTAATTTTGAGCTAAGTTAATATTTTAGCTACATGCTAGCTGTTTTGGCTAATTTAATTTTGTTGTTTTTGTTTTTTAGGATGTTTTGGAGTTTAGCTAATATTTTAGCTACATGCTAGCTGTTTTGGCTAATTTAGGATGTTTTCATTTTTTAAGACTGTTTTGGGGTTTAGTTAATATTTCAGCTACATGCTAGCTTTTTGGCTAATCTAGGTTTTTTCAGGCTATTTTCGAGTTTAGCTAATATTACAGTTACATGCTAGCTCTTTTGGATAATTTAAGATTTTTTCATGTTTTTATGGCTAATTTGGAGCTAAGCTAATATTTCAGCAACATGCTAGCTGTTTTGGCTAGCTTAAGTTTTTTTTTTTAGGCTGTTGTGGAATTCAGCTAACATTTCAGCTACATGCTAGCTGTTTTTGCTAATTTAGTTTTTTTGTGTTTTAGGCTTATTTGGATTTTAGCTGATATTTCAGCTGCATGCTAACAATTTTGGCTAACTTGGGCTTTTTTAGGCTGTTTCGAAATTTAGCTAATAATTCAGCTGCATGCTAGCTATTTTAGCTAATTTCAGCTTTTTTGGGCTGTTTTATAACTTAGCTAATATTTCACCTACACACAGGCTTTTTTGGCTAACTGCAGCTTTTTTAAAACTTTTTAGGCTAATTTGGCATTTAACTAATGTTTTAGTCGGCAATCAACTTCAACGTTTTCAGCTATCAATTTTAGCATCTATCATCACTAGCATCTTCAGCTGCCAAATTCAGCTTACAACATTCACATTAGCATTTTGGCAGATAATGCTTGTGTGAATATATCTAGTTTTTATTCAGTTTAAAGCTAATTATAGTTAAGATGCACATTCTACATCCAAATAGTTGACTAATTGCAGAAAATAATCAGTGATTAATCGACTACTAAAATAATCGTTTGTGGCAGCACTAGTTGGATCATGCTCAGGCTGACCACACACACATGATGGGATGGGTGGTGGAGTTTATTAACCGAAAACGCGTCTGCCAGTTTGCTGTCAAGAGACGGAGGTGGAGGCCAAGGCGATGCTTTGAGCCCACTCTGGCTCTTTGCATTGTTGTTGGAATACCAGACTCTCAGTTTACACAGCCCCCCTTCAAAAGCCCACAGGGCTTTAAATCACGCCGAATCTTGGCTTCCCTTCACTTATAAATCAAATCAAATTCACAGCTGATGGCCCGCTCAAGGTTCACCCCAAATAGGCTGGCGTTGTCAGAGAAAAGTTTTTTGTTTTTTTTTTGCAAACATTAAGCTCGGCATGAGGCGAGCCCAGCAGGACGCGTGTGATGTTTGCTGCGAGCGAGGCTTCCCCTGTCTGTGTGATGAGTTTTGTGTTTCATAACAGAGAAAATTGTGATGAATGAATGTGCTCAGTTCTCTTTGCCAAGCGTAAAGATCATTTTTGGAAGATGCATATATATTGGTTCATTATCGCTAAGTCACCTGTGCCCTGTATTAGCTCTCTCAACACGTTATCTTAAAGAACATTAGATTCCAAAATTGAACAATAAAAATAAATAAATATATGACCCCCATACTTTTCCTAAAAGTGATTCAGTGTAGACGTGGAGCGAGAAAAACAGGCATCTACATTTTTAGGGCCCTCATTTGTCTTTTCCAGACATCCTGCTTCCACTTTTGATTTTTTCATTTACGTTCCTGTCAACTTCCTATTGATCCTTGGTAGTGTCTGAACCATAGACTGTCTATGAGAACTGGACAAAGTATCCTCTCCCCTCTCACATTCCAAACAGGAAGTACTCACTCATCCCAGAAAGTTCCCAAAATTCCATAGACTTCTATAGAGAAACCAACAGCCATTATTACCCTAGTGTCTCTTTTTAGTTTTTTTTTTCGCTAATCCTAATTATTTTTCATGACATATTTTCTTTGTAGCAATTTTTTCAAGTTATAAACTGACCAATCAGATGCCTCAGTAAAAGCATTGCCCCACCTCTAATATTCCAAATGTTTGATTGACGGATTTTCCTGGAAAAGACTTTCTAACAAGCTCACCCCTTATGTTGATCCAGACCGACTCGGAACGATCACCGCATACTAACGTCGTCTGGTTCCAACATGGCGACGTACGTATCCAGGAAAAACGGCGCCTGAATTGACTTAATTTCATTGGAACTGGAGGTAAAGTATTTTCTATGGGTGACGTCACAGAAGGTTTGTCCATCCCTCTATATGTGTCAATGATCTATGATCAGATCTCTATATGTTTGTCAATGATCTGAACTCAGTGGTGAGTTTCACACCAGGTATTCACACAGGAGTGACTCCGATCCCTCTATTAGTTATGTTTTTATTCATTATCCTCGATATTTTCTGTTTGAAACAAACATAACGAGTTATTATGGTGATACTCCTTGCAATAAATCCTTAAAACATGTAGTTTACTGGGGATACAATTGTTTTTTTGGACATTTTCACATTGTTTTGTCTTTGTACTAAAGTGTTTTCATACAGAAGTCAAACTAATATTCAACTCCCAGTTGATTTGTAGTTTGATCATGCAAATAAAATGAAAATGCATCCCAGTTTTTAATTTTTGAAAATACACTTCTGAATTCAAAATGAAGAATTATATTCAGTCTAACATTTTTGAAAATAAAAATTTTAAATAAAGGAAAATGAAGTGGATTGTAAATTGTCATTGGTTTTTGGTTTAAATTAAAAATGCATTTTGCAATTTATGATTTAAAATCTATTGCATCTTAATTTTCCATCAGGGTTTCTGTCTAAATTAAAAAAAAAAAAATTGCAAAAAGCCCCGTCTAGACAAAAGTGTAAAAGAAGGAAGTGTGGATAATTGTAATTTCTTTTGAATTTTAACTCAAAAACACAACAGTAAATTGAAACCCAATAGATTTCAAGTTACTTGAAAATGACTGAAAGCAATGAATTGAATTTTTTTTATAGTAAAATGAAAATGCGTTTTAATTTGAATTATGATACCAAAAACCCTTAAGAAATTAAAATGCAATTGATTTTGCATATATTATGTAGATTTTTTTTTTAAATGTAAGATTTTATAGCTTTTCATATTAAATTTAAAATTGCAAATTGAATTCTCAATTGAACGTAGAATTTTAAATTATATGTGACCTTATGTGTAAAAAAAAAAAAAACATCCATATATTTTGAGTTTGTACATTGTTTATGTCTCTGCACTTTTGATATTTGTTAAATGACAAACAATTGATCTCAATTTTCATCATTTTTGCTGAAGAAAATTAAATTAATTACATTGAAATTATGTTTTTTGACATTTTCAGGTTCATTTTAGAATTATTGTGTAAAATAATGGAAAAAAATCAGTTTAAAAAAGGAACTAGGGTTTTACTTTAAAGATGAATATCAAACTCAGACACAAAAACAACAATTTTAAGATAATTAACAAAGTAGATTAAACAAAAAAAAACGGCCCCAGACTAAAGTATGATGCAGCATATTAGCCATGCAGCTGCTGCCGTGTAAATAGAAGTGAAGGCAGAAGAAGAAGAAGAAGAAGTTTGTTGGGCTTTAAAACGCTTCATTTATCATCCAATCAGCTTTCTGGCCTTTAGTCAAACCCCGGCTTCTGTGAGCGGTGGCAAACGAGAAAGCTCGGAGCAAGAAGACATTATCCTGCCTTCTTTGGAGCCGTTTGATGTTCGCCGCCCGTAGTGATTTTGGACATTATTTCAAGTTCACCATCAAATAGACATCAAAAAAGATGCGTTGAAAATAAGATCAGGGAGCGTTCCTCGAAGAAAAAAAGGTTTACGGGCTCCTGTTTGTGCTTGTTACCAATATATCCCATATTTTACCTCCAACTCTTAATTATGACATTAAAAAAACCCACAAGGTCTTGTTTTTAAACAAGAAAAAGCAGCGTTTATTAAGGAGTTCTGCAGATAAAGTTTATATTCTTGGATAGCAATCTTTACTGGATCTGTGTGTAATTATGCAATCACAACCATACTGCAGACGGAGTATTATGTATCCGGAGGGCCTCAGCTTACATTCCACTTGGCTTCTTTCTGCAGCATGAAGATAAAGAACATCTGAATCCCTCCTTCTCTGCTGCCACCATCCCACAGAACAACCTCGCTCTGTTGAGGTTGACTTGAACTCTCCGTGTGCACTTCTGCTCAAGACCAAACACTCATCTGTGCCACACAAGGCAACTGTAACTTCCTCTGTGGAAAGTTCCAGATTTACTGCAGAGCTTGAACGCTTTGCATGATAGATGGGGAGTTAGATTGTAAGCTAACTATAAAATGTGGTTTAAAAATGTGTTGAAACATTGGCGATACAGCGTTTTTTTTGACTACGTCTGAGAAAAAGGATTGTTTATGCTTTGGCTCGCAGCTTTCACAGAGAAGCCTATTATGAGAAATGAAGACTTCAGGCTTAAAATATGCTCAGGAGTCTTTTTGAGACTTCCTGAGAACGCCTTGAGGGGATTTCTTACCTGTCTGTAGGACTGCTACGATTAATCGACGACTAATCGACTATTAAAATATTCGTCGACTAATTTAATAGTCAATTAGTCGTTGCTTTATATTATATGGAGTCAGAGTGTAGTAAAGTTGAACGTTTTAATGACATTCTGTTAGCTTTTTGAACTATTTTGGGCTATTTTGGAGTTTAACTATTATTTTGGCTGCATGCTAGCTGTTTTGGCTAATTTCGGATTTTTTTTCAGTTTATTAGGCTAATTTGGAGTTTAGCTAATATTTCAGCTACATGGTAGCTATTTTGGCTAATTTCGGATTTTTTTTCAGTTTCTTAGGCTAATTTGGAGTTTAGCTAATATTTCAGCTTCATGCTAGCTCTTTGGGCTAATTTAGGATTTTTTCAGTTTTTTAGGCTAATTTGGAGTTTAGCTAATATTTCAGCTACATGCTAGCTATTTGGGCTAATTTAGGATTTTCTTTCAATTTTTTTAGCTAATTTGGAGTTTAGCTAATATTTCAGCTACATGGTAGCTATTTTGGCTAATGTAGGATGTTTTTCAGTTTGTTAGGCTAATTTAGAGTGTAGCTAATATTTCAGCTACATGCTAGCTTTTTCTCTAATTTAGGATTTTTTTCAGTTTATTAGGATAATATAAAGTTTAGCTAATATTTCAGCTTCATGCTAGCTATTTTGGCTAATTTAGGATTTTTTTCAGTTTTTTAGGCTAATTTGGAGTTTAGCTACTATTTCAGCTACATGCTAGCTATTTGGGCTAATTTAGGATTTTCTTTCAATTTTTTTTACCTAATTTGGAGTTTAGCTAATATTCCAGCTACATGGTAGCTATTTTGGCTAATGTAGGATTTTTTTCAGTTTGTTAGGATAATTTAGAGTTTAGCTAATATTTCAGCTTCATGCTAGCTATTTGGGCTAATTTAGGATTTTCTTTCAATTTTTTTAGCTAATTTGGAGTTTAGCTAATATTCCAGCTACATGGTAGCTATTTGGGCTAATGTAGGATTTTTTTCAGTTTGTTAGGCTAATTTAGAGTTTAGCTAATATTTCAGCTTCATGCTAGCTATTTGGGCTAATTTAGAATTTTCTTTCAATTTTTTTAGCTGATTTGGAGTTTAGCTAATATTCCAGCTACATGGTAGATATTTTGGCTAATTTAGGATTTTTTTTAGTTTATTAGGCTAATTTAGAATTTAGCTAATATTTCAGCGTCATGCTAGTTATTTTGGCTAATTTAGGATTTTTTTTTAGTTTTTTTAGGCTAATTTGGAGGCAAGCTAATATTTCAGCTTCATGTTAGCTATTTCGTTAGTTTAAGATTTTCAGTTTTTAGGCTATTTTGGATTTTAGCTAATATTTTAGTTACATCATAGGTGTTTTGGCAAACTTTAGCTTTTTTTTAGTTTCTTAGACTGTTTTATAATTTAGCTAATATTTCAGCTACATGCTAGCTTTTTGGCTAATTAAGGATTATGGTCAATTTTTTAGGCTAATTTGGAGTGTAGCTAAAATTTTAGCTGCATGCCAGCTTTTTTTCAGATTTTAGGCTAATTTGGCATTTAGCTAATATTTTAGCTGGCTATCAACATCAGTGTTTTTAGTTATCATTTTCAGCTTCTTCAGCTATCATCACTAGCATCTTCAGCGGCCCAATTCAGCTTATAGCATTCATACTAGCATTATCACAGGTAATGTTATATAACTAGTTTTTCTTAGTTAAAGAAAAAAAGTTTTATTAGTTTAAAGCTAATGATGATTAAGATTTGTGCTTTATATCCAGTTTGCGCATGACACGATTAGGAAAAATGGGAAAAAATAATTAGGGATTAGTCAACTATTAAAATAATCGTTTGTGGCAGCATAACCCGTCGGTGTGTGTGTGTTAGGAAATAAAAAACAGAGAGGGATTGTTTCCTACGAGTGAGGCTGGGAAGGAGAAAGAGGACGATAGAGAAGGGGATATGCTGTGAGACAGACGGCGAGCAACAGCAGCCTGACATGTCAAAAGCAATCCGAGTCTGAGCTCCACCGCTGTAAAACTGTCATCCCTCGTAGGAAACACCAGAAATGACCTCAGAATTGGGCTAAGATAGCCTGTCACACCCATTATACAGTAAACACTCTCCAGAGGGTCATGTTTTTGTTGGGATGTCTCTGTTAAAATAACTGCAATACATTTCCTTTAGACACAAACATGACTGCTATTAGTCAAAAAGTCAGGAGAGACCTCTTCACACGTTGGAGAAACTGCTGCAACAGTTTTGGGACAGGATTTGTTTTAAGAAACTCATGACTAGTGCTGCCAAAAATGATTATTTTAATAGTCGACCAATCACAGATTATTTTCCAAAAAGTTGACGAATTTTGATCATGCGTAAAGTGGACGTAAAACACAAATCTTAATGATCTTTAGCTTTAAAGTGTTTAAAGTCCTCCTCCAATAATAATCACGTTTTTTGAGTTTTTTGATTAAGAAATCATTGTGTTTTTGCATTTCTGAGTATTTCTCCTTTTAAATCTGTCAATCAAACTGTCTTAGATAGACTCTGCTTGAATGAACTATCTTCTCTGCTGCACATGCACTAAACCCTCATCTGTTCCTAGTGTCTAGTTCAGGTTCTGGAGAAGAGAAGATGGTATCTTCACATTGACTGCTGTCAAATGAGCCGCCGTTCACATTTCTGTGGTCAAATCAGCATCACTGGATTTTTTGTGTGAGTTTCATCCAATACATATGGTAGCAGGGCTGAGAACGCTGGGAAAATCTAAAACACTATGGGAACGTTTTATTAAATTAAAAAAAATCATCATAGGGAGACTTTAAGCTATACGGTAACCCAGCAGTCTGCAACCTGCAGCTCCAGAGCCACATGTGGCTCTTTTACCCGTCCTTTGTGGTTCTTTGTTGAAATGTTTCTTTTTTTATTTAAAACACAACTATTAAAGTGTTAAACCTAAAAAAAAAGTAAACTAACTTCATTCAACTCATTCACAAACACTTGAAGGACGATGTGAATCATTCAACGAGGATCCTAACAACAAGAGCCGTAATTCTCCATCAATCCTTTGTAGTTTATCAACGTCAGACTGACACATTTAGACTTCATTTTGAGCTTCATTTATCACAGAAAATCAATTTATTGTCAGTAAACACTACCAAAAAGGTGTGTTAAGTTATAATCAACTTTATTATAAAACAGATTTTCTATTTTTGAACAAATTCAAGGATTTAAAGTGTCCCTCAATGGGTCACTTCATTAGCTCTTATTTAGTTTATGTTGGTTATATTTATAAATTTGAGGCTAAACAGTAAAATAAGCAGTTTTTTTTTAATTAAATCATTAATGACTTTCCAACATACATATGTAAAAGATTAGATTTACTTGTATTTGTAAATTGTTTTTCTTTTATTTCTTTGTTGATCAGCATAGATATTGTTTAGTTTTTAAGTAAAGGCACTGAATAAGCTTAATAAGCTTCTGCCTACTCCTTTTTTTTATTAGTTGTTTGTTTTTTTATTGCATATTGTGTTAACTGAACAAATGGGAAGTAAACCAATAAACTTGAAACTTGATAAAATTGATTTGCTGCATCGACATGATCCTGTTGTGTAGGATGTCTTTTATTCTGAAAGGAAGTCGTGCAAAGCTCTTTCAGATGTTTATTTCACTTTTTTTTTATAAAAAGCTATTTTCTCTTTATGTTTATGTTTAATTTATGCAAAAAAACAATAGTTTATTTAAATGTATCACACCAGTAGCAAACACATAAATATAAATCAGTTTCCTATTTTTCTAAAGGGTGAGTTTGTGGATTTCTACTGGGTTTTGGTTGGTAAGAAATCAACCTGAATGGTTGCAGACCAAAAATAAAGACAATTAGGACAATTGTTTATCAAACTTTTAATAAATCCTGCAGCTTCTTTACTTTATTTGATTCTGGCATTAAATTAAGACTTAAATCAAAGGAGTTTGAAGATTAAAAACGACTGATAAAAAATAAAAAAAACTCTAAAAAAGTGTTTATAAATTCCAGTTGAGCGACATGTACGGAAGAGGATTAGGGCCACTGAAAAAAAAGCCCATGAAAAATTCTGACTTTAATCTCAGAATTCTGACTTTAAAGTCAGAAATCTGACTTTACAGTCAAGTTTCTGACTTTAAAGTCAGAATTCTAAGTTTAAAGTCAGAATTCTGACTTTAATCTCAGAATTCTGAGATTAAAGTCAGAATTTTTTATGGGCTTTTTTTTCAGTGGCCCTAATCCTCTTCCGTAGTCATGAGTGTGAATAGCATGATATTTTTCCATACATTTTTTTTTTACCTCAAAGTGACATCTGAGATGACAGCGAAAAAGAAATCGTCTTTGATATCTGAAAGAAAAGATTCTCCCTCCTTGCATAAAAGAGAGCAGAAATACTTTGTTGTTGTTGTATTCCTGTGGAATTCCAGGGTGATAATTACAGATCACTCATGCAGATGCTTTCCATTTATCCTCAAAGTCATGCAGCCATTATTTATACAGAAACCCCACCACTGAACAAACACATCTGTGCCTATTTTACGTGCAATTTATCACAAGAAATTTATCTGCTGGTGACAAAATGCCTAATGAGGCACTGGGGCTTCATTCCTTTTTTTTTTATAAATCTAAAGACTCCGTTTGGTGGCAAAAGTTATGTCTCATTCTCTTAATAGTTTTCAGATACTGTAAATATTTTTCAGTTGCCAACAACCTCCCAGTTTGGATTACACAGACAATTAATAGCGCTCAACAGTTTCTCTAAACACCCTTCCAGCGTGAACTCAGCCTTGTCCGAATGAGAAGAACGGCGGTTCTGTAACATGTGGAGATAATCACGGAGCCGAGCTAATCAATGTCACGCTCAGAGTCGCAGTCAAAAGACGCCTGAAGCAATGTTTTCTTGAACCATTGGTTTGAAAGTCAAAGTGACAAGTTAAAGGAAAAAGAGGTTAAGCACCAACCTGGAACCAGCACAAGAACACAAGCCAACGCTCACACAGATGAATTTCAACAAGGCTGCTCCGTGTTCCAGTTCATGCTTCATTTTGAAAAAACTGACAGCAGGAAAAATGTTGCATTGTGACATTTGTTATGGTTTGGAGCTATTTTGTTATCTGAACTTCCTAACATGGTGAAGGAAAACACAGTTGCCCACACTGTAAGCTGGACTTTGAGCAGAAAGAACAGGTAATAAATCACAGATATTGACATCACGGCACCAGGAGAACCAGTTTATTCAAACTATTTATAAAAAAAAGTCTTCAGCTGTTTGGCCTTTATCTTGATCTTGTGTACATTAACTTTCCCTCTTTATTTTTAACTTGTTATCTGCGCAGTGCATCAGTTTGGCCTCTTCCTAAACATGTGGAAAGTTTTCTGTGAGGGTCAGGCCTCCTACTGATGGAGGGTCTCCTATTTGCTTGACTGCCACAGGGCAGCAATTACTGCTGGAGAACAGGCTCAATTGCTCTTACAGTTGTGTTTTTC
>NC_050528.1:6901272-6990129 GCF_002922805.2 Oryzias melastigma
TATAAGTTGTAAAGTCACTGTTACGTCCTGCTGCAACTGCTGGACCTTTTTCCATCCAGTCCTTCTGCTCACCTAAGGGGTGTGGCCATTTTTTGGCTATAAATGGGGCTTTAAAAGTCCTGTCTCTTGGTCATTGCCAAATAATTAACAAATTCTTGAAAATATAGTGTAAAACTGTCTGTGTGCTGCCCCCTACAGGTTGAAATGAGGTATTACAGTTGGATTTTGTGATTGGTCAAGCCATGTAAGTTTCAAAAATCTCACGTCATGATCTGCAGCTCCAGTAATGAAATAAGTCGTGCCCCCAAGCTCCGCCCCTCTGACTGGATTTTCAAATTTCGGCTGTGGGTGGAGCCAGCATCCAACTTCACAGTGAGCTTGCCCTTTAATTGGAGGGCAGTCTTGCACTCCTGGGTTTTGTTATTTTAGTTTGGGGTTGGTAGTCTTTTTTTGCGGGCTTTGTTTATTTGTTTTCTTTAAGTAGTTTTGTTAGGCAGCCATTTGTTACGGAGCGACTGACTCCCTTTTGGTTTGTCTTGTTTTTTGAATTTTGTTCTTTCATTTCAGGACAGAATTTCCTTTATTTATTAAACTCTGTTCCTTTCATTCTCATTGGTGTCCAGTTTTTGTTATTGTCCTCTTTTGTACCTGAGCCAGGTTTACCTATAGGGGACGCAACAATCACAGAAAAAGATCGTTTTTAGCTGCTAATGCAAACGTGAACAACAGAGGCCTTCAGGCTGACACTACGACCCGTCTCCACTGCTCCACGTCAGTCCACTGCTTTTGTCTCATCCTACCCCATAGGATTAATCAGAGGTCTTTTCCTTTCAAAATCTGTGTTGAAGAGGCAGTGTTAATACTTTCAATTTTTAAGTTCATCAAATTTGCCGAACTTAAACCTCACAACTGCTCAGAACTTCAAACAAGCTGGTTGGACAGTAACTTTCCATCACCTGTATGACTTCCCAACCCCTATCTTTCTTTTTATGTTCGCATTTCCTTTCATTTTCTCCGTCTCCAGTTCAGGGTTGAAGCCCACTCGGTTTAACTAGGGCTTTTCCAGACACAGTTCTAAGTCTGGGAGCCTCTGCAGGTAAGTACAGGGGTATCACAGCAGGTGTAAGAAGCCTCCTCAAAGTCGGGCTCCAGCGTTTGTTGCTGCATGGAATGACCTTTAGCTCATGCAGGTGTGGGCAGAGGAAGCATTCGTTTCCTCCTGAGGCACATCCACAAGCTTGAGATCATTGATTCTCAATCACAGTTCCAGCAGATTTGGTGCCAGCTATCTGTATTCTTTCTCCTGATGGGGATTCGAATATTCTTGGATGATGTGTGTTAGGTTTTTTTGCCATCTCACAAACACTTTTCTCCTTCATTTCCAATTCAAATTAGTCTGTCTTAAGCCGGTCTAATTAAGCTGAAACGAGCAGCACGTAGTCCAACAAAAGTCTGCCCACGAGGAGCTGAGCTGGACCGAGCCCACACCGAGGAGGTGTCTCTTGTTTTCATGCCAGTCTTGTCCTGCAGTCGAGTGTCAATCCACACTCTTGCTGGCTGAGTTCAGACCGCTGAGCACACTCTTCACACTTCACCTCACCTTCGGTGACCTTCGTGTAGTTATTATGCTGGCACGTCAGACTACAGTGCTGAAAAGTAAAACCAGACCGACATCTTTAAGAGACAATGTTCTCTTTGCTACGACTCCAGCTTGCTCTGGTTGGTCATTTTTCATCACAGATCCCTGTTTTGTATGTGCAGGGGCGTCTCAATAGGACAGCTTCAGCTGCTCCTCCCAGAAGTTCCACATTTTGCCTGATACATAAAATCCTAGAAAAACAGGGGTGTCAAACTCAGTCGTAAAGGGGGCCACAATCCAAAACACTCCTTAGATCGCAGGCCGAACAGGATAAACATTTATTGAACACTCTAAAACCAAATTTTCAAAAATTTTAAAGCAGTAACTTATAATTATGAACGAGATATATAGCATTAACTGCAACAATGTGTGAATGCTGTAAGCTGAATTTGGCCGCTGAAGATGCTAGTGTTAATAGCTGAAGATGCTGAAATTGATTGCCAGCTATTAGCTAAATGTCAAATTAGCTAAAAACAACAAAAACAAAACAAAAGCTTAGCCAAAACAGCTAGCATGTAGCTAATTTTTTTTAAAAAAGGTTTGAAATATGCAAAAAAATGAAAAAAGCCTAAATTAGCCAAAAAAAGCTAGCATGTAAATATTAGCCTTGCTCCAGAACAGCCTAAAAAAGCCCCAAATTAGCCAGAACACCTAGCATGTAGCTGAAATATTAGCTAAACACAAAAACAGCTTAAAAAAATACAAAAGAGCCTAAATTAGCCAAAAAAACCTAGCATCTAGCTGAAAAAATAGCATAACTTCAAAATAAGCTAAAAAGCTATAAAAACCCTAAAGTAGACAAACTAGCTAGTGTGTAAATATTAGCCTTGCTCAGAAGCTGCCAAAAAAATTAAAAAAAGGTAATTAGCCAAAACAGCTAGCATGAAGCTGGAATATTTGCTAAACACCAAAACAGCTTAAAAACTACAAAAAGCCTGAATTAGCCAAAACAGCTAGCATCTAGCTGAAAAAATAGGAAAACTTCAAAATAGGCAAAAAAAACTGTAAAAGCCTAAAGTAGCCAAACTAGCTAGTGTGTAAATATTAGCCTAGCTTCAAAGCTGCATAAAAAACTAAGAAAAAATGTAATTAGCCAAAACAGCTAGCATGTAGCTGGAATATTTGCTAAACACCAAAACAGCTTAAAAACTACAAAAAAAGCCAAAGTTAGCCAAAACAGCTAGCATGTAGCTGAAATATTTGCCAAACTCCAAAAAAGCCTAAAAAAAATCTTAGTAAATGCCAAAATAATCCAAAGAGGGAGCAGATTGCCAATTTTTAAAACTTTAAAACCGTAACTTTTAAAGATAAATATGAAAAATAAAAAAGCAGGAATATTATTCCAGAATAAATCAATTTAAACCTTAAATAACTTTCAATATTTTACTTTCAATGAAAAAAAATTATATATATTTTGTCAAAATTTTACAAATTAGAAATAAGCGCAAGCTAACATCGGGCCAATGCAAGATATCATCCTCCACGATCTGGAGGGCCAGATAAAATTACCAGGAGGGCCGGATCCGGCCCCCGGGCCTTGACTTTGACACATGCAGTGAAGGCTGGTGGTCTTAACCAGCTCTAATAGCTCTTATAGGATGTCTGATGTATAGAGCATAATATATGCATGATGGAGCATGAATACTACCTCAGTCGAATCATTACTGACTTACCAATGAAAGATCAAATAACTGATATCATGGTAGGTATCAAGAAAAACACATTTTTCCCATTAAGGAACTGCAGGGCTGCCTGCACAGGCTGCACTCCTTCGTGCTCAGTTGGGGTATGAGACCGTAATAGCAAACTACAGGTTTCAATTTATCCTCCAAACAACATCTTTCAACCATAAAATGATGCATCAGATGTCACAACGTCTTTTTTTAGGTCACACATTACTTGAAAGAGCAGAGAATCAGAGCAATTCAGCATAAAAAATACAATCACTTGAACAAATTATGTTTTTCCTGTATGATTTATGCAATTATCAACATTTATTAATTAAAACTTGCTGACTTTCTTACACTTTTTGACCTCAAATTGAGGACACCTACGAGGTGAAGCAGCAACGGGAGGAGAAGAAATCCTCACAAGATTTAGTTTGTTTCTACAATGAAGTATTTATATATTTATTTATTTGGAATAACTGCTTCAAAATCTTCCACATATGTTAAAAAAAATTATCTTTTATTCCTGTAAAAAATGACAAAAAGGAAAAATGTTCCTCCAAATTTTGTGCGCACATATTGCTATTTTTCAGCCACAAACTTGCATTTTACTGGTACTCTATGCACACAACTTAGTATCTTGTGCACACAAGTTAGCAGTTTGCTTGCACATAATGCTCTTCTGTGCACACAAATTTGTATCTTTTGCATACAAATTAGGCCTAGTATCTTGTGCACTAAAACTAGCATTTTTTTGCCAACAAAATACTAATTTCTGCACATGTAATTAGTATCTTGTGCTCACAAATGAGTATTTTGTAGCCACAAATTAGCATTTACTAGTAAATGAATACTTAATTCATTTAATTGGAATAACTGCTTCAAAATCTTCCACATATCATGAAAGAAATCTCTTTTATTCCAAAAAAAATAAAAAAAATAAAAAAATATATATTTACACAAAGAGAATTTCTCCTGCTGTTTTTTTGAAAGTTAAAATAATTTTTGTCATCTCAAAACTTTTAGATCTACAGAACGTAGTCCTGGACGTGCCAAAATTTTGTGCGGACATATTACTATTTTGCGGCCACAAACTTGCACTTTACTGGTACTCTCTGCACACAACTTAGTATCTTGTGCACAGAAGTTAGCAGTTTGTGTGCACATAATCCTAATTTGTGCACACAAATTTGTGTCTTATGCGTACAAATTAGGCCTAGTGTTTTGTGCACACACTTTAGCATTTTGTGTGCAGAAAATACTAATTTGTGCACACGGAATGTAAATCTTATAGCAAAAATGAGTCTTTTTTGACCACAAATTAGCATTTTAGTGATAGTGTTTTTTGTGTGCACAAAATGCTAATTTAACAGAAAATGTGATTTTAGTTGTTTCTTTTAATGTCATGTCTGGGACTGTATTTATCTAGAGAAAAAACTTGCTGAAGATGCAAATTCATGTGTTTGTTGTTATTTCACAAAATTGTAGAATCTCGAAAAATGATCGTTTCTTGAGGGATGTTCTAGAAAAATAGGACAAAATTAAACATTTTGAGAGACTATTTGATTAATAAAGAAGCAAAACGTCCAGGTGAAATATTACAATTATGAAATTTAATGGGTTAATGGTGCTTCAATGTTTGTGAAAGAACTGCCGAGAAAAATTGAGACAACGCAGACAGTACTTCGGCGGGCCTGAAGGGGGCGCTGATCAGTCGACAGGTGCTTGTTGCTGCCGTCTTTGATCACCTATGTTGATCACAGAGAAACGGCGCCAAAGAGTTAGCTTCAGTTAGCTAATAGTCGAAAAAACGGACTTTAATTTGAAAACTTTTTGTTTTGCAAATCATCAGTGGATAATGAAGATACAGACTCAGGGAAAATCTGGAGGACTTTTGCAAAAGGTATGAGAAAAAATACTTGAATTAAAAAATAGTCTCCAAGAGGGAAGAAATCAAGCTGTTAGCATTAAGAAAATTATGATTTTATATGATTTGTTCTTGTGGTTTTGCTTTAAATTAATTTAAGCTCCAGAATTTGATATTTTAAAAATCTATTTGTGTTTTATGGGCATGATTTGTACATGAAAACATGTCAAATGTGCTTTTCTCTGTTTAATGCTGGAATAATATAGTGCTTTTTATTCTATTTTACCTATGTATTGTGGCTGCCACGTTTAGTTGTTACTTTATATTATATGTAGTTGGAGTGTCGTAAAGTTTAAAGTTATGATTGTGTTCTGCTAGCTTTTTGGACTATCATGACATTTATTGAGGTTTTTTGTGTGTGGCTATTTTTTAGTTTAGCTAATATTTCAGCTACATGCTAGCTATTTTGGCTAATTTGGGATTTTTTTCTGTTTTTAGGCCATTTTTTTAGTTTAGCTAATACTTCAGCTTCATTCTAGCTGTTTTGGCTAATTTAGCATTTTTAAATTTATTTAGACTAATTTAGAGTTTAGTCAATATTTCAACTGCATGCTAGCTATTTTGGCTAATTTAGGATTTTTCAGTTTTTTAGGCTTTTTTGGAGTTTAGCTAATAATTCAGCTGCAAGCTAACTGTTTTGGCTATTTCAGTATTTTGTTTCAGTTTTTTAGGCTATTTCCGAGTTTAGCTAATATTTCAGCTACATGTTAGCTGTTTTGGCAAACTTAGGCTTTTTTTTACTATTACTTTTTAGGCTAATTTGCCATTTAACTAATATTTAGCTGGCTATTAGCTTCAGCGTTTACAACTATCAGGGTCCGTGTTTTCAGCTGTCAATTTCAGCATCTTCAACTTTTAGCATTAGCATCTTCAGCGACCAAATTCAGCTCACAGCATTCACACTAGCATTATTGCAGATATTACCAGTGTAAATATATCTAGTTTTTAATTAGTTTAAAGCTAATGGTGGTTAAGTTGTGTGCTTTACATCCAGTTTGCACGTGACCCGATTAGTCGACTTTTTGGAATACATAATCAGTGATTAGTTGACTATTAAAATAAGCGTTTGTTGCAGCACTAATTGACAGTGCCTAATCTATAGTCTCCTGATTAATTAGTTTGGACTTTCTCAGTTCTGAGAACTTTAATCTTGCATTCATTGGAGTTGGCTGCACTGCACTGATTTCAGAATTGATTCAACTTGAACAACTTAGGTTCCCAATCAGAGGGCCTTAGCTTTTCTGTGACTGCAAAACAACATAGGTATGTAGTTTGTACCATAATTGATGTTTTCATATTTGCTGGTTAATTCCTAACTAGGGTGATCAGACGGCCCCGATATCTCTTTCTGAAAACGCTGGTGCCAAAGCACAGCTGTCCTCATCTTTGACTGCATAATGAAAAATGGTGAAAGGAAATTTTACGTGGCACAATGATAAATGAGGGAGATAAAGAAAGAGAGGCGAAGATAAAATTAGTGGTTGGGGCGCAGCTGTGGGTCAACCCACACATCACTTCTAACTATAGCAGGAAATGCAATATTACTGGCAGAATTAGTTTTTGAAGAAAAATTCCATGTAAATCTTAAAGTGAGAATTGCTGTGGGGTGATGGAAGAAGATTGTAGCTGAGATTAGGACTAATCTGAAGTTTAGTTATGCAAATATGGAAGATTTCTTATGATATGATGTTTTAAGTGGAGGCATGTTACTGAAGAAAATAGGAAATTAACAGGCACTTGAAAATGATTTGAAACTATGGGTCATTTCCTGGTTTTAGTTCCCAAATATTAAAAGTTGATGGTGAAAATGATTATATGTCAAGTCAAATTTCCTGTTGAGCGGATATATGAAGCCTTGGATTTGTCTTTACTACATCCTTCACCGAGTAAAAGCTCCCAACAAACAAATAAAAATGAAATACAGCTATAATAATATCAAAGATGTCATTTAAAAAGCTGGAACTGCTGATAAAACTTGAACATAAATTTTTCCTGTTTAAAATGCGACTGATTTTTACTGCACAATTTTTTGATGAAGCGCCATAATAATCTTCTTATTTATTTATTTTTTATCTAAAGCGGTCTTAAAAGTGTGTCTGTTTTTTCTCTCAGCACATCCACCGTGCCAAAGAATGATTTTGGACTCGTTTCTTGATTTTCAGACTGCATTTCTTGTTTTCCTCCTGTGGGTTTTTGGGGGTTAACTGTCGTTTAATGCTCCGTTAAAAGGCTACAGCTGGAAAAGTGAACAGGAACATTTTTAACAACCTCACAAAGCCCTAAAGCCCAATCCCAAAGCTGTCTCTGAGCACCTCACCCAAAAGAGGGAGCCGTCTCTCAAAACGCCCGACTCCAAATGTTACTTGTCAATCTTCCATCTCCACACATCACGCAGGAGCAGTGGCCACTTCTCATTCAGTTCCTTTAATCAACTCTAAAAGCATCTTTTGGCCATGGATAATCTGTGATGTGAGTTGGAAGAGAAATAGTAAAAAACATTTCAATCATCAAAGATAAATTGTGAGAACTGGGCTTCTGTTTTAGTATTTTTCTTTTTTTTTTTTTTTTACAAGGGATGTTAAACCCTGGAAAGAGTGAGCATGTATTCCGAAAAAGAACTAGAAGTTATAGCCAAAAAGGATCTATTTAATCATAAAGACAAAATATTGCCCTGCTGCATCATTAAATTGTGTGTGGGGAGGGGAGAGGAAAAAAAAAAGTTAGTTCACTTTGGTTGGAAAAAAATAGGTTTCCATTACTTGTCCTTGGTTCTAACAGCATGTATAATCTGTCTCCAGGACAACAGCCAATAGAATTTAGGAAATAAAGAGACACTGAGCGAGTAAATGTAACAGGCAGATGCACAAGACCAAAAATGAGAAACTGTAAGCATGCGAGCTTTCAAAGTAGGAAATTGGTTAAAAGCACAACAAGAGGTGCGAGCGATCAAATTAGATCCAGGGCTCTGGGGTATCATTCGCTGTTGTGATTTCAGCATTAATTGCTGCCTTTAGGAACATTAGTTCTTGACGTAATTGCTTGTCAGGGCTCCTTGCTCTTGTTGAAGTAGAAAAGGAGTGTTATATGACCAAAAGATTTGGTTCTTTTTAAAGAAAATGGTGGACTTTGGAGTAAAAGTAGCTAAATATTAAATAAATAAACTAACATTAGCTATTTTTATAACTTTATACAATTATTTTAATATATTTTTTTAAAGATTTGATTGTCTTGATTAATAGCCTTAGATCTATTTATAGGGAAATTGTGTTTTTACTGTTTTCAACATGTTTTTGTGCCATTTTTTTTATTTCTGAGTTCAGTTGGAAAAAGAGTGTACTTGTGATGGAGAAAACAGGCTGGGTGGGCCACCATGGTACGAGCTCTCAGTAACAGGGAGGGGAAGGGGGGCGGGGTCGCTCCCCGTCAATGGTCCTGCGACAACTCAGAGGCAAATTTCTAATGAAATCATATATACGGATATACAGCAGTTTACTCTCAAAGGCTTAACAATAACATAGAAACCCCCTTTATAGACCCACTCCAATGCAAATCTTGTTTTTGGTGTTTTTAACATGTTCTTGTCGCATTTTCCTCACAATGGAGAACATATATAAAATAATTTAAGATTAAAACTGTGATTGATCAGTAGCTGGTGAAAACCAGCAGTTTAAGACACTCTGGTTTGTGATGCAGAAACTGCCAAAATCTCCATTTCTGATGCATCCATTTACAGATAAAGGAATGTCCTGGAATTTTAACGTAGGCTTGCGTCCGCTCCAATAACTCGTCAACAACTCGGGCAAATTTCTAATGAGCTACTGCTGATTAGTGTTGGCTAGGGCTGCCACAAACGATTATTTCAATAGTCGACTATTCTCCGATTATTTTTTTCGATTAGTCGACTAATCGGTTCGTGCGGCGACTGAATGTAAAACACTCATCTTAACCATCATATCTTTAAACTTGAGGTCTTTAAGCTATATTCTAACTAAAATAAGGACAATAGTTTATTCATCTTTTAATGAATCATGCAGCTTTTCTCCTTCATTTTTTTCTGGCATTAAAACAAGACTTAAATCAATTGAGGTAATATGAATCAACTACAGAAAACTTATTAAAACCCTGCAATTCTTTTTTAAAGCTTTAAAACATATATTTAATAAAACAGGTGTAAAGTATTTCAAAAGCTATTAGCAGACATAAACACACTCAAAATATTTGCTCATGAGGCCCATTTATGAAAGCAAAACAATAATGGCATCTTTGAACTCAAGATATACATAAAAAACCTGAGGATGCCCATAGAAACAAAGAAAATAAATAAAAAGGGGAAATTTATATTTTAAAAAGGGAGAAAAGCAGGGGATGTTAGAATGTACAACACTACTTTCATTACATCCACTGCACATGCGCAGATACTTCATATTTTCAGTTTGGGGGAGAACCCATAAATCTGTGTTACTTCTGTTGTGGTTGTTTTGCTGTTTGTTGTCGTTTTTGTGACTTTAAGTTACATTTAATTGTAGCTTAATGCAGATAATGTAATGCTACACTTGTAAACTTAGCTCTGGACTTTTAGGTGAGTTCCTTCACTTCTGGGACTCGTAGTTTTAAATCGTTCCATAACTCTGCTGCAGATCCGTACCGACACACAGCCTCTCTGTCTGCGTGGTGAATGTTTCATAATCCGCTCTTTGAACCGGACGACATGATCGCGGCGCAGAATATGAATGAAGCCTTGGACGAGCGGTTCACGTCCAGTATAAATTCATTATCCGCGCCGTTTGTTCAGAAGAGCGCAGATAATGAAACGTTCACTATGCAGACAGAAGCGCCGTAGACACGGATCTCCTGCAGATCTTCTGGTTCATCTCCAAACAGCGCAGTAATGACAGCCGCGGCAGAGCTAGCTGCTGCTAGCGCCGATGTTAGCTTAGCTAGACGAAGCTCTCTGTTCAGCGTGATCAAACTCCGTCTCAACATGCTTCATCTTCAGGTGATCATTTATCGCCATAGTGCTCTCATGGAACACAAGTTCTGTTGTGAAGAAATTACATTTGACACTTTTTCCTCTTTTATTTTCTTTATGTTTCCCACGTTTTCGAGCTAGCATGTTGTTATGAGCCTACCGAGAACTTCCTGTTACGTCACTGCTGACCGGATTAGCACCACTGCGCATGCGTGACAAAGAGAATGGCAGACCCGGCATTAGAAAGCGCGAACCGTAGTTTTAAGATCAAAACAAGGAAAAAAACAAACAAAAAAACGACGCTTCGACGACCAAATTATTTGTCGACTATTTTAATAGTCGAATAGTTGTCGATTAGTCGAATAATCGTGGCAGCCCTAGTGTTGGCACAAATTATTATTTTAATAGTCAACTAATCACTGATTGTTTTTTCTGATTAGTCGACTAATCGGGTCTTGCACAAAGTGGATGTAAAACATACATCATTAGCTTTTAACTAACTAAAAACTAGATATATAGCATTATTTGCGATAATGCTCGTGTGAATGCTGTAAGCTGAATTTGGCCGCTGAAGATGCTAGTGACAGAATCTGAAGATGCTGAAACTGATAACTAAAAACGCTGAAGTTGACAGTTGAAATCGCTGAAGCTAATAGCTGAAAATGCTGAAGCTGATAGCCATTAGTTAAATGTCAAATTATTCAAAAAAACTGAAACAAGCCTAAGTTAGCCAAAACAGTTAGCATGTAGCTGAAATGTTAGCTAAACTCCAAATTAGCCACAAAAAAAACAAAAAAAAAAACAGAAAGTGTCCTAAATTAACCAAAACAGCTAGCATGAAGCTGAAATTTTACTTAAATTCCAAAATGGCCTTAGAAGCAAACAAAAAAGCTTAAGTAGGCTAAAACAGCTAGCATGTAGCTAAAATATTAGCTAAATTTCAAAACAGTCTAAAAAGCTAATAAACAAAGCTTAAGTTAGTCAAAATAGCTGGCATGTAACTAAATATTAGCTAGAATCCAAAACAAACTAAAAAACAAAAAAAAGCTTAAATTAACCAAAAAAGCTAGCATGACACTGAAGTTTTAGCTTAACTCCAAAATAGCCACACTCAAAAAAAGCAAAAACAAAAACAGAAAGTATCCTAAATTAGCCAAAACAGCTAGCATGTAGCTGAAATATTACTTAAATTCCAAAACGGCCTTAGAAGCAAACAAAAAAAGCTTAAGTTAGCTAAAACAGCTAGCATGTAACTGGAATATTAGCTAAACTCCAAAATAGCCTAAAAAATCTCAATAAATGCCAAAATAGTTCATAAAGCTATAGCAAGAATGCCATTATAACTTTCAACTTTACTACACTCTGTGACCATACAATATGACATAACGACTAATCAACTTATAAACGACTTATAAATTAGTCGTTGACTAATTTAATAGTCAATTAGTCGTTGATGAATTGACTAATCGTGGCAGCCCTGCTGCCAATGTGCAGAAAATATGTCTTAAAAAATGACACAAGCTTTTGGATTTTTGCTAAAAACTGCATAATCATAATCATAATTAAGAGATCTCTGGGAACAATTTTAAAAATAATTAAAATATAGTTGGGCTGAGACTTTAAAGAAAAATGTTGGTCTCAAAAGCGCTATTTATTATTTTACTAAATATTTTACAGTCAAAGTAACCCTTTGAAATTACATTTTATGATCCGAAAAAATAGTTTGATGTTTACCTCAAACAAAATCTAAAAGACTGACCCTAGAAGTTTAGAACCCTGAATTTTAGTGTCACTTTCCTATTTTTTTGGCTGTCAGCTTGACACACATGTGCATCCGTGTCAACTTTCTCTCATGCAAAGGCACACATGCACACTGACACTCTGGAGCCCACATGCCCTGTTGGACCTAAAATCTTTGCGACCGTCATGTCCATCTTTTCAAGCAGTGTCCAGATAGAAGAAAAACCTTGGCCATCAACTCTTCTCTCTGAATCTGTCCATCACTGTCACTTCTGATCAGTGGTGCAGAACTCATCCTTCCTATCCTGCTGGTCCCCGCTGGACTGGACTTGCTCAGTCTAGCCCCTCATATCGCTGTCAGAACTCCCAACTGACAGCCTGCTGTTGCAGCTGATTCCAGTTTGTTGGCCCTGCGATGGGCTGATGCCAGCAATCTGTGCTTTGGCAGTGGGTGGCTGTCTGGTAAGGACAAGCTTTGATGCATGCTGGGATGGAGTTATTCGTATGGGCATCTTAACGCCCGCAAAAATACTATCATATGCATGAAATATCAACATGTTGGATTGGGAGTTCCTGACTTTGACATGAGAATGCTGAAATCTCGCAGTTCACAGGGAGAGGTGGCGGCGCGGCTGAAGCACGCACACATGCGGCAGCGTCTCAACTGTTCGGCCAGGCCGGATGTCACACCAGCGATGTGTCTGTGCCTGAGCACGGGGCTTTTCTCTCTGTCTGCACCACATGTGTGAATTCTATTTCATTGGCTGAGGTTTCCAGAGATCTCTGGATCTTTCAAACAAACCACAACAGGCGGTAAAACCCAGATTCTCAGCCTCCCACAGAGACAGGGACAGTCAGCGGAGAAGTGAGAGTGGGGATTGGAATTTAATTACTGCCTTAAAGCCCTCAAAGTCCAATATGAGAGAGGGGGATGAGGCATAAATCTACAGGGGTGTCTTTGTTTGTGTGGTGGCTACAACAAGAAAATCATTCAAAACCCACTGTGCAGACACTGGAGTTGGTAAGCAGCACTTCAAAGTTTGAATGAAGAAGTGGCGTTTTTAAAGGCTGACATTCACTCATTCATCCTAGCCCTCTTTAATTAAAGTGTTCATGCTTGTTTCTTTCCTGGAAAGCTAGTTTTTGGTAATAAAACACTGAAATAAGATTTATGGATATAAGTACTTCCTTATTTTAGTTGTCGACAGATTATTTTTTCCGATTAGTCGACTATTCGGGTCATGTGCAAAATGCATGTAAAGCAAAAAAACCTAATCATCATTAGCTTTAAACTAACTAAAAACTAGATATATTCACACTAGCATTATCTGCCAAAATGCTAATGTGAATGTTGTAAGCCGAATTTGGCAGCTGAAGATGCTAGGGACCATAGTTGAAGATGCTGAAATTGATAGCTGAAAACGCACAAGCTGATAGCCAGCTAAAATATTAGTTAAATGCAAAATTAGCATAAAAAAATAAAAAACCTAAATTAGCCAAACAGCTAGCATGTAACAGAAACATTAGCTAAACTCCAAATTAGCCTAAAAAAACTGAAAAAAATCATAAATTAGCCAAAACAGCTAGTATGTAGATGAAATATTAGCTAAATTCCAAAACAGCCTAAAAAAAGCTCAACTTAGCCAAAACAGCTAGTATGTAGATGAAATATTAGCTAAATTCCAAAACAGCCTAAAAAAAGCTCAACTTAGCCAAAAACAGCTAGCATGTAGATGAAATATTAGCTAAATTCCAAAACAGCCTAAAAAAAGCTCAACTTAGCCAAAAACAGCTAGCATGTAACTGAAATATTAGCTAAAATCCAAAATGGCCTAAAAAACAAAAAAGCCTAAATTAGCCAAAACAGATAGCATGTAGCTGAAATATTAGCTAAATTCCAAAACAGCCTATAAACAAAAAAAAGCATAAATGATCCAAAACAACTAGTATGTAGCTGAAATATTAGCTAAATTCCAAAACAATCTTAAAAAAGCCTAAATTAACCAGAACTGCTAGCATGTAGCTTAAATATTCCAAAATAACCTAATAACTAAAAAAGACTTAATTAGCCAAATTAGCTAGCATACAGCTGAAATATTAGCTAAAATCCAAAATAGCCTAAAAACAAAATGCCTAAATTAGCCAAAGCAGCTAGCATTTAGCTGAAATATTAGCTAAACTCCAACGTAGCCTAAAAAAACAAACAAAAAAAAAAATCATAAATTAGCCAAAGCAGCTAGCATTTAGCTGAAATATTAGCTAAACTCCAACATAGCCTAAAAAAACTTAATAAATTCCAAAATTGTTCAAAAAGCTAGCAGATTGCATTATAACTGTAACTAACTCCGTGTAATAATATGTAACGACTAATCAACTATTAAATTAGTTGCTGTCTATTTTAATCGTCGATTAGTCGTCTAATCATGGCAGCCCTAATGGATGTAGATTTGATTATTTATCCTGGACCCACCAGGATCTTTGACTGCATATTAAAATTGTGTGGAAATTTCAACAACTGACAAAACGCCGAGAATGATTTGGACTGCATTCCAGTAAAAGGAAACACTGGGGAATTCACTGATAAATGATCAAAAATGTTTACTAAACTCTTCGCTGTCTCGCAATCCATCACATTTGGAGCCGGGATTCACAGCTAACATTTATCTGTCTTTTTCCACATTGCTCAGTGTAAACGTAATTCCCCTGCGTCTTGAGAGGGAACATAGATGCTCTATTACAAGGGAACTTATGGCCTTCTGATTCAATTCAAAGCTGCTTTGGCGAACACATCAAGGGACTTTTCTGGGCTGCAGATTGGCCAGACTGGCGGCAGAGCATAGAATCTGCAGACTGAGTTAAAAGTCACAGGCCTGCATGCAATCCATTGTATTTCAGCCAGGGTGGGGCACAGAGGATGAAAGCCAGACTGGGGCGCTCTGCATATTTCTCCTTACACAGCATAAGGACTGAAGCCTGAAGGATGTAGCCTGTCGTTTCCCCTTTCTTGTCACATTTGTAGTAAAAACAGAACCAGAACTGCACTGGACGCCGTGCAAAAAGGTGCCAAAGAACAGACCGGTGGAGGGTCGCATTCGCAACTGGCTGTCTAGCGGGGAAAAACAGAGAAAAGTCTGGCTTGTAGCTCTGCAAGAGGCTCACAGGGGGTGGGACTCCCTCTTGCACAGAAAACCAGATGTAGGTCACTGCCAAAAAAATTCCCAAATCCTGATGTTCTGGCCAAAAGGGAGGCTGCAAAACCGTCTTCATGTAAATAACGTCAGCAAATCGCCCCCTACAATTCAATCCTAAAAAAATCTGGAGACGTTTAGGCTGAGAAAGCCATGAGAATACAAATGCAAGGTCTTCTTTTGTTATGGCTCCTTAAATCACCTCGGTTCAGCTCGAAAAGGAAACGGAGAATGAAAATTAACACATTAGATGCTTTGGAATGGCTGGAGCTTTAGTAAAATGGGATCCCCCAATCAGCTATGATTAATGATGGCGTTTACATCATGTAATGTCATGTTTTTCAAACCTAATAGGTTTGCAGTAGGGCTGCCACGATTAGTCGACTAATCGATGACTAATTCATTATTAAAAATAGTCAACGACTGATTTAATAGTCAATTAGTCGTTACTTTATATTATATGGAGTCAGAGTAAAGTTAAAAGTTGTAATGGCATTTCTGCTAGCTTTTTGGACTATTTTGGCATTTATTACGTTTTTTTAAGGCTATTATGGAGTTTAGCTAATATTTCAGCAACATGCTAGCTGTTTTGGCTAATTTTAGCCTTTTTTTTGTTTTAAGCTATTTTGAAATTTAGCTAATATTTCAGCTACATGCTAGCAGTTTTGGCTAATTTGTGATTTTTTTTCATTTTTTTAGGCTAATTTGGAGTTTAGCTAATATTTCAACTGTATGCTAGCTAATTTGGCTAATTCAGCTTTTTTTATTTTTAGGTTATTTTGTAATTTAGCTAATATTTCAGTTACATGCTAGCTGTTTTGGCTAACTTAGGCTTTTTTAAGGCTGTTTTGGAATTTAGCTAATATTTCAGCTACATGCTAGCAGTTTTGGCTAATTTTAGCCTTTTTTTTGTTTTAAGCTATTTGGAAATTTAGCTAATATTTCAGCTACATGCTAGCAGTTTTGGCTAATTTGTGATTTTTTTTCATTTTTTTAGGCTAATTTGGAGTTTAGCTAATATTTCAACTGTATGCTAGCTAATTTGGCTAATTCAGCTTTTTTTATTTTTAGGTTATTTTGTAATTTAGCTAATATTACAGTTACATGCTAGCTGTTTTGGCTAACTTAGGCTTTTTTAAGGCTGTTTTGGAATTTAGCTAATATTTCAGCTACATGCTAGCTAATTTGACCAAATTAGTTTTTTTTCCTATTTTTAGGCTATTCTGAAGTTTAGTCAACATTTCATCTACATGCTAGCTGTTTTGGGTAATTTAGGCTTTTTAATTTTTACAGTCTATTTGGCATTTAACTAATATTTTAACTAATATATCAGCTTCACCATTTTCACCTATCACTTTCAGCATCTTCAGCATTCAGCACTAGCATTTTCAGCTGCCAAATTCAGCTTACAGCATTCACACTAGCATTTTCGCAGATAATGCTAGTGTGAATATATCTAGTTTTTAGTTAGTTTGAAGCTAATGATGGTTAAGATGTGTGCTTTACATCCACTTTGCGCATGAATCAGTTAGTCGACTAATCGGAAAAAATCATCATCATCAACTACTTAAATATTTGCTTGTGGCAGCACTAGTTTGCAGATCAAAATGTTGAGTAATTAGTAGATGGTAAAGACAAAAGTGTCTGGAGCCAGTTGTGGCCTGAACTTTATGAGATAGACTTACTTCAACTTCTAAAAGAAGTTAATGAGCCTGACATGAGAAAATGTCACGTAGTGGGAAAGGCTGAACTCACACTCTGTGGCTGAAAGAGCATTTATAAATCAAAAAGGATTCTCTCCTCAAAGATTGCTAAGAAAAAGCCCCAAAAAACAAGTCTATCTTTTGCGGGCCATTGCCACCTGTTTCAAATCTTTTTAGTAATCACAGTCGCACATGTTTCATCCTTCCTTCAATTCAGTTCCAGACTCATTCCATCAACTTTACATCAATTTCTCTGACACATGCCGTCCCTTTCAACAAAAGTTAGGACTCTTTTCTTCCTCCAGAAGCTGAGAGGTGTTACTGACCAGATGTTCCGAGCTCAGCTCTTTATAAGACATTTCGATCGGGACGTTGTTTTTTTGGCTTGGTGGTAATAAGAAATACAGTACGCGCGTTGAAATCTGTGAGAATGATGCACATAAATGTTTATGTCGCACTGCAGGCTTAATAGTTACTCTGGGCAGCTACCTCACAGGCTGACATCTTCTCTCCATAAAATCACGGCAGTGTGACATCTGGAACTCATCAAGCAAACCAGTTTAAAAGCAAAAATGCGATGATGATTTTCATTCCCTATCTACATTAAAATTGCTCTCTGCAGAAGGATCACTGTGTTCACTCACAAAACTCCACTAAAGCTGAAAAAACCCTCTAAGAGCTCACGCTGATATTTTTAGACAGCTTATTATGTTTAACCAAAATCTAAAGTCTCCCTCCAGGATCCCCTAAATAATTAGTAGTTCTTAAAATATGCATGAATGTGATGTCATTAAAGTCAGCAATTGTAAAAAAATCTCTATTTTCTAACAAAGAATCAGAACAATAAAGTCAAACAATTTTTGAAATGTAGTTTTATGGACAAATGGCAACATAATGGCTAACTAAATGTGTGTTTATTCTTGTATTTATAAGGACATTGCTGAGAAATTTAAATTTTTCAAGTTCTAGTTTTCTTTGCATTAGGCAGCTCAAAGTATTCTTTGATTTAATTGTTAAAACAATAAACTTTAATGTTTTATACCTTTAAAAAAAAAGAAAAAATACAAAATGAGACAAAAACTGAGTTACTCCTGGGTCTTAAAAAGTCTCACCCCTGCCTCACACGGCAGGCATTGAAGATCAGGTGCGATGCAGGAGCGGTCTAGCTACAGCGGATGACTCCTATTGGCTATGGGATGGCTGCAGCAAGGACTGCTGCCGACCTCGCCAAACTCCGAACTCATGTTGGTTCACGCAGTAACCGGTAATTTTTATAGGAAGTACTGTTATCGCCCCTTATTTCCTTCGGTTTTGGTGCAGAGTTCGACGAAAATTTGAACCCAACGAAACTGATGTGCAGCGCCGTAGAGGCCAGATCGCAGACGTCGAACGTGATCGTCTGCATTTCCTCTCGCACTTTTAAAGTTACATAAAGACTGCGGCGCTCGTATCAGAGCCGTAACACTAGCTGTGTGAGCCCGGGGTTACGGCGTAATCAGACTAGAAAAATGATTTGCTGCGGACTGAGTCTGCTTAATTTGATCCGAATCGAGTCCTAAACTTTGCGTTTGGTCTGTATTCAGTCTTGGATCTACTGGAGATTCCTGTTCCGGACCAAAGCTTGTAAACAAAACCACCTGACTAAAGATCTCTTCAGTCATTGGCCAGCAGTTACGGAGGTGGGTCAAAACAAGAAGAGAAAGATGGAGATGCTGCACTTTGCAAATACTTGTCAAGATACTTAATTCATTCAAACTTGTTATTTCACTGGTCAATTTTGGACGTCTGCACGAGGGTCAAGCTCAACACTTTTTACTGCTACTTTTGTACGACGAAGGCATGTGTCACGGCGATTACAGAGTACGCTATGGCTACGAGGTATGCTAATAAGTGTTAATGACATATAGATTATCGGGAAAACAGCGTGAGAAGCAGGGTGTATCACGTTAAAAGTTGTTTTAATGAGCCTGCATTCATACGATCACATTTTAGTGAGCTGGTTCTGCTTTTGTCCGCCAATGACCGGCTACGGTGGCCAAGTTTATTACTCTCGGAGCAAATTATATTCAGACTGAGGAATCTCAGAGCGAACCGAAGTTCAGTCCGATCAGAGACTAACCGAGACCACCTTGAAGGATGGGCCTAAGACCTGTTCTTGGTCCCAGACCAGAGTCCGCCGGCACGTATTCAGATGGAAACTTTGTTCAGATTGCCGGGGGAAACAAACTCCAGTTTACTTGAAGCAAACCAAATATGTCCTCTTCAAATCTTCAAAAATTTAAAAAGGTTTACAAGGTTTTGGAGTGGATGTTACAGGTCTATAACTTTGTTGTTATTACCTTATTCTCTGGATTGTCTCACAACAAAAGTTATGTTTCACTCATTTCTCTGTCTCAGTTGTTGAAAGTAAAAACCTTTTATCATAAACTTTGAAGCTACCAGTGAAATTTAAGCACGGAACAGTAACAGATGTGCTAATAACAGCTTGTGCTAAGGAGCATGGGAAATGCTAATAGAAGAATGGAAGTTACTTTTATTTGTACTTAAGGGCTAAATAAGCATTCAAATTACTTTCTTTTCTCAAGTAGATTTTATGCATATTTCTGCATATTTTTTGTCAAATCAAACAGTTTGGATGTTTGATTTTTTTACAATTAATAGTGATGTTAAAAACAAAGATTGTGTGTAAGCAAAGATGCTCCACACACTCCTGAACCTTGGTACCATCCTTGTATAAAAAGGCCATGATGATTTTTATGATGTTTTTGTGGATGAATGAACATTGTTGACCTTCTTTGTTCAATGAACTCAAATTGCTACGACTCGACTTCATTTTTCTTACAGAAAACTATTTTTTGTCTCTGTTAAGCAAATGTGTTTTTATAACGTTTATCTCGATTCTGCTGTCATCAAAGATTTTAATAATTAGAGGAGATGCATTAAAACAATGAAAGGAAAATAAACTTTTCACAAGTCTGAGTCATTCTAGTCTGAATGATTAAAGATGAGAAAAGTTTGGTTCAAGTAAAAAAAAAACAACAACCTGCAGCTGTTGAAAATCTCAAAACCATTTAGAAATTGTTTTTTTTAATGTGAAATCAAATATCTATCTTTTACATTAAAAATATATATATTTATGTATATATTATGCCTTTATTAAATTTAGTAAATTTGTAAACTTTAATATAAAATTTTTTTTTTATAATGAGCATTTTGCAACTTTTAGCAAAAAATTCAAAAAAATCACTGAATTATGGAAGATTACTGTTTCTAATTTACAACGTCATCTATTGATATGTTGAATTTTGCACCTTTTTGAAAACCATTGGTTGAAAAAAACGTGTTTTAATGTGAATTCATCACAAAAGAAACTGCATTCTTTGATGCTGGCTTCACATTTTTGGAAGAATTGTTATATTTTTCTTTTTTTTGTGCATTTTTGCTTCACTGGTTTCAAGCATTTTAACTTAGATTTATCTTCTTTCTTTTCTTTATAATCTCGTATTATCTCTATAATTCAAACTTGGAAATTCAAAAAGTTGGATATTTTAAAATCTAACTTCTTTACAACTACATAGTTTGATTACAATTGTTTTGTTTATTTTTTGCTTTTCGTTATTACTTAAAATTACTCCTACATCTCACAATATTAAATATGAATAAGAAATTGTTACTGAAAAATATAATTTAAGTCACACGGCTCAGCTGAACAACATTGGAAGTGTGATTGAATGCAAGTATTTAAGTTTTTTGGAGTAAGGTGCAGCCAGTCATTGGGCATAGTTGTATACCGGTTTACTGTATTAGTGAAAGTCCGATTAAAAATATGGCTTGAACATAAATAATTGGGGTTTTTTTCATCTTATATGTGTTAAAGAAGTATTTTTTAGTACTGCATAAAAGTACTAATACAGTCAAGATAGTTTTAGTGTTAAGCTAAGACATTTTCAAAACTAAAAACCATTAAAGTCACATATATTTGTTATTTATGAAATGTAAACTCAATCTAAGCTAACACATTTTTTAAAAAATTTAAATATTACGGTTTTTGTTCAAATGTCTTGAAGGAAAGCCATATCATATGGACTTGTTGTCTTTTTTTCTTGAAAAATGTTGCTTCTTTTGTTTATAGTGTTAAATGTAATAAATTATTTAAAAAAAAATTACAGTTTAATTGTAGTTTAGGATGCCATACATTTTTATTTTATCCTAAAAAAGCATGATGTGTATCCTGCTTTTTTTAAACCCATTTTTTTGTATTTTACTTGCAATGAATGCTGATAAGATGTTGGGCAATTTAAGGAAAATATTTTTTAAATACTTGTTTTCTAATTAAAAGTGAAAAATGTTCTAGTAACTCAGTACCTCAAGTTAATTCACCTTATACTTGAGTACTTTTTTCCTACCAACCTTTTTTTTATATTTGAATAATATTTTCAAGTTTTTTTTATCTAGAATCCTAGCTGTTCCTTCTCTGGTAAAATTAAGTCTTCAATTCTTAACCAAGGAATCTTTAAAATTTGTACTTTTTCAGTTTTTAAAAATGGTTTCAATGAGTTGACATTGAGCATGTTTTTTATTATTAAATAATAAGGCAAAGTTTTACAAACCATTATATATTTGGACATTTTTGGTGGAAAGTTTTTTTTTTTTTTTTAATATACATCATTTTTGCTATGGTACTACTTTGTAAAAATATCTGGTCAACTGAGTTCCAAAGTGCAAAGCCTGGCATTGAATACACAACATCTATGAACTCTGACACAACAAGACGACTGGTTGGATTTATCCCTGCACAGGTCGCTATTGCCCAGCCATCCAAGACGGCTCCAACAGTTGCTGAGGTTAATTAACTATCTGGAAACTATTTTGGCTCTGCCAAGTTTATGTCACTTCAGGTATGTCTCCATCTGACGGCTTCTGCTCTAAGCAGAAGTGGCTGGCATTGGCCCACACACTTTTTGGCTGTGTGGAATTATTCTGACAGTACAGGGGGATACGGTAATAGTAGTACAGATTAGAAAAGGTACTTCTGAAAGGACTTTTTGTTTAGGTAAAAAGCTGAATAGATGGAAGCTATTATCCTTGATTTCTCATTTTATAACACAGTAAACAACAGAAGAAAATGAAAAAAAATGTTTTATCAAAAGAAAGTGTGTCCAGTTCCATAGATGTTGTTTACTTTAACATTTTTTATTATTTTAAGCAATATTTGGAAGTATTTGGAATCATAGTTGGAAACAAAGAAACCAAGAAAATGTGGCTGACCACTGGTTTAACATTACTGTTTCCTGAAATGGAAAACACATCATTTTTCATTTGTTTTCCTGGTGTGAAGTGAACTACAGACAACAAACAGTCCTAACAAAGATGAGAGGATGCTGTGTTAATACTGCACTGCAATTTTTTGTAAAGATTTGTCGCCTGATGAGACGTGGCTGACATCCTGCAAAAACAACCACACTATGTGCTGTTCTGTGCAAGTCATTATATATCATTTATCAAACCTACTGCGAGTCTGAATACCTCCATGGGTCAATTAGAGCTACAGCAAAAAACAAATGTTTTTAGATCCAAAGACGGCAATGTATCAGTTGTGATGGATGACAATTATCCTTAGAATTTCTCCGAGACATCCAGCTTAATTTACACAGTGATCCATTTCTGTGTAGACCTCTTTTTTTTCCTTCACCACATTAATTTTGCAGATGAGTGGAACTCGTCATCCGTTAAACTAGCTAAAACCTTCTATTCAGCAAGTCTGGGCACACATTCCTCTTGGAAAGCTGAAACAATTAGTGTCCTCAGTCGCAAACAAATTAAAAAACGGCCTCTGAAAAGAGAGGTTACGCCGTAAACTTTATCTTTGCTTTTTCTGAGAAAATATCTGGCATGAAATTCTTAGGTTTTTGTATTTTCAAAGCATTAACCCTGAAGACACGATTTATTTCCGCACTTCTTTCTGCAAACTAAAAGGTTTTAAGCGAATTAACATACCACAAATGTATTTTTTATTGCAGAAAACATGCCAGGCTTCTGTAGAAATCAACTGTGTGTGTAGAAAATCTCAAAGTGAAAGATTGAACCTATTAATCTGGTCCTTGGTGTATAAACGCCTACCTTCTTATTTGTTTACTGTATTAGCATACTCAAATATTGAATAGAGGAGCGTTCCCACATTTTTGCGGCTCTTACACATGTGATGTATGGGCGTCATCTGCGCCGTGGAGGCACGCTCGTTGCAGCGGGATTCATTGGGGGACATTAAACTCTCTGTTTCTTATGTAGAACAGCAGAAAGCTCCAGTCGGCTTCGTGTCTGACAACACATATCAGGATGTGACACGCTGGAAGTGAGAGCAGGCTGGAGCTGCAGTTCACTCAATTGCCACTTTAGAAATGAATGCAGAATTTGTGCAACATGATGAAATGTGTGTGCATTTTGTAGCTTAATCAGTCTTCAGATATGGAGATTTTTCTGCAAACAGGAGTTGATATTAATACTAACTCTATGCATTAAAAATCCCTTTCAGGAAAAGCGTGATACTTAATCACCTTTCAGTAAATTGAAAGGACCGTTTGATTTTGGATTTACTTTTGAACAGGGGTCTCCAAACTTTTTCTTGTAAGGGCCACATAACTGTTTTAGTCTCGGATGTGTAACAATCACAGCCTAAATGTAGACATTTACGGTTCCCAGAAAGCCACACATGCCCACATTTTAAATTATTCATTTTTATAATCGTCACAGAAAAAAATACAAAAACATTTTAAAAACTAGATATATAACAATACCTGCAATAATGCTAGTGTGAATGCTGTAAGCTGAATTTGGCCGCTGAAGATGCTAGTGGTGATAGTTGAAGATGCTGAAATTGATAGCTAAAACTTCAGCGTTGATAGCTAAAATGGCTGAAGCTAATAGTTATAAACACTGAAGCTGATAGCTAGCTAAAATACTAGCAAAATGACAAATTAGCCTAAAAAACTGGTAAAATTTTTATTTTAGCCAAAACAGCTAGCATAAGGCTGAGATATCAGCTAGCCTCCAATTTTGCGTAAAAAAACGTAAAAACACAAAATTTGCCAAAACAGCTGGCATGTAGCTGAAATATTAGCTAAACTCCAAAACAGCCTAAACTAAGGAGAAAAAAACCTCAATTAGCCAAAACAGCTAGCATGTAGCTGAAATTTTAGCTAAATGCCAAATTAGCCACAAAAAATGGCAAAATGTCTATTTTAGCCAAGACAGCTAGCATAAAGCTAAAAGATTAGCTAAACTCAAAATAAGCCTAAATAAACAAATTTAGCCAAAACAGCTAGCATGTAGCTGAAATATTTGCTAAACTCCAAAATAGCCAAAAAACAGAAAACTTCCTAAGTTAGCAAAGCCAGCTAGCATGTACCTGAAATAATAGGAAAATGCCAAATTAGCCCCCCCCAAAAAAAAAATAAATAAAAAAGCTATTTTACTCAAAACAGCTAGCGTAAAGCTCATCCAGGACCGGGTCGCATAAAGCTCATCCAGGACCGGGTCACAGGGACATCAGTCTAAGCAAAGATGCCCAGACTTCCCTCTCCCCGGCCACTTCCACCAGCTCTTCTGGAGGGACCCCAATGCGTTATCAGAGACTTAGTCTCTCCAGCGTGTCCTCGGTCTTCCCCGGTCCTCCACCCAGTGGGACATGCCCGGAACACCTCTCCATGGAGGCCATGGAGGCATGCAGACCAGATGCTTTACAGCATTCACACAATCAAACCAACAAATATTTGATCCTCTCCTGTCACAGTTCAGACTGCAGAAAGGTGGATGAAAAAGTCGCTTTCTATGTGGGTTTTGATCGGCCAGATTAAGAAAAAAAATCAAATATAGACTGTTTGGGGCTGGGCCGGATCTGGCCCACGGGCCGTAGTTTGGGGAGCCCTGCTCATGAGGAAGATGCTCAGTTATTTCATCTTGTAAGGAAACTATTGGCAGCAGTTATTATTCACGTTTCACTTGCTTCTACGTTTCCCTTTTAAATGCAAAGAGAAGTGTGTTCTCCATTCATCCAACGTTAAAATAAAATCCAATCTTGAAAGGATTTCTCGAAAACACAGACTGACAGCTTGAGCAAAAGTCAGTGTTTTTGACATTCACGCTAACCTCCAGAAATAACCGAGATCATAATGAGATTCAGATCAAAGAAGCTGCACTATTCTGTTTTGCCTTTTGTGGAACAATGAGTGGAACTGGATTACCGCCAGCAAGTTCAAGTTGAAGACTATTTTTGCATTGTTCACAGGGAGTGATTGCTTAGTGTGAGCATTAGTTCTGCTGACTGCAGAGCCATAAATAATATTTTACTGGGGTGAGGATTTGTGTTTGTCTCTTGTCTTTTAGCTTTACATCTGGGTTTTAATTCTGCGAGAAAAATCCCATATCTGCATGATCCTTCTAACGCAAGCCATCTGAAGAGAATACAGATGAGAAATAGTCCCTCTATTTCCCCGATCTCCTTCAACAACAGTGCGTGGAAGCGCACACAGTGACCTTGGCTGATTAAATATTCCTCTCTGGTCTGTATTTTGAAAACCCAGCCTTCATTATGTCTCTACAGTGTGTTGGTGCTGAGCACCTACAAAGGTGCTGGACTATAAAAAGGGATTTGAAGTTAAATATTTTAATAGCACTGAGGTTTGAACTGCTTCTTGAAGGGCTTGTTTGGAGGACTGGTTTGTATGCACGTGATGAAGAAGAATATGTAGGTTTGTAGATCAATACAATTTAATTTCCAGTCGCTTTTGGGATTTATATTTATTGCTCATTTTAATGAGGTAACTAGTGAGAGGGCAACAAGATTACTAAGTGTAAGGGTTGGAGAGGAGAGTGCAAAGACCGCCACCAGATGGTTTGGTTGGGAATGACTGGAATACCAAGCAGGCTTTCCAGACAACATTTTCTGACTTACAGAGTTAGAGTATCATTAGTGTTGCCACAAATGATTATTTTAATAGTCGACTAATCACAAATTATTTTTTTTCCGATTAATCGACTAATCAGGTCTTGCACAAAGTGGATGTAAAGCACATATCTTAACCCTCATTAGCTTTGAACTAACTAAAACTAGATATATAGCATTACTTGTGATAAAGCTATTGTGAATGCTGAATTTGGCCGCTAAAGATGCTAGTGCTTATAGCTAAAGATTGCGGAAATTTATAGCTAAAAATGCTGAAGTTTGTAGTTGAAATCGCTAAAGCTAATAGCTGAAAATGCTAAAGCTGATAGCCAGCTAAAATATTAGTTAAATGCCAAATTGGCCCTAAAAAAATGACAAAAGCCTAAGTTAGGCAAAACAGCTAGTATGTAGCTGAAATACTAGCCAAATTCCAAAAACAGCCTAAAAAACAACAAAAAAGCCTTAGTTAGCCAAAACAGCTAGTATGTAGCTGAAATGTTAGCTAAACTCCAAATTAGCCTAAAAAAACCAAAGAAAATCCTAATTTAGCCAAAGCAGTTAGTATGCAGCTGAACTATTAGCCAAATTCCAAAAACAGCCTAAAAAACAAAAAAGCCTTAGTTAGCCAAAACAGCTAGTATGTAGCTGAAATGTTAGCTAAACTCCAAATTAGCCTAAAAAAACAAAAACAAAAAAATCCTAATTTAGCCAAAACAGCTAGCATGTAGCTGAAATATTAGCCAAATTCCAAAACAGCCTAAAAACCAAAAAAGCCTTAGTTAGCCAAAACAGCTAATAATTTGCTGAAATACTAGCTAAACTCCAAATTAGCCAAAAAAAATTCTAAATTAGCTAAAACAGCTAGCATGCAGCTGAAATATTAGCCAAATTCCAAAACAGCCTAAAAAACTTTTTAAAAAGCCATAGTTAGCCAAAACAGCTAGCATGTTGCTGAAACATTAGCTAGACATAAAATTAGCCTAAAAAGCAAAAAAAAAAATCCTAAATTATCCAAAACAGCTAGCATGGAACTGAAATTTTAGGCAAAATCCAAAACAGCCTCAAAAACAAACAAAAAGCTTAAATCAGCCAAAACAGCTAGCCTATAGTTGAAATATTAGCTAAACTACAAATTAGCCTAAAAGACCTCAATAAATGCCAAAATAGTCCAAAAAGCTAGCAGAATGCCATAATAGCTTTCAATTTTACTGCACCCCGACTCCATATAATAAAAAGTAACCACTAATCGACTATTTAAATCGTTGTCAATTATCTTAATAGTTGATTAGTCAACAAATCGCAGTAGCCTTAAGTTTCATATTGAAAATGTTTATATAAATAGATTGAGAGGGATTGGAGCAACAATGTAAAGTATGATACAGCACCCCACTTCAAGGAGATCCTCAAACTGCACACGATTCTCTATATACGGTATGAATAAAAATAGCTTCCAAAATAATGCTGTTTAGAGATCTCTGTTGTGGGGCATGCTAAATGTCTTCATCATAACATTTCACACTCCATCACTGAAGATATACAGGACCCCTGGCTTAATTTCATAGCAAATTGTCAGCTCTTTGAAGCCCTCAGTTACCACATGGTGACACTGGAAATGGTCCATTTAATACCTGTTATATTGTCACTAGAACCTCCAGTCCTCTGGCTGCCTCGAGCCCTCTGTAAGATTGAAGGGGAACAAAGGGAATATGAATTAAATCTGCGACTGATCTTGCCCCTAGCATACGTCCGAATTCAGCAGAGCTTTATGAGCCTTTCATTTGATTCTGGCCTGATAATTCTCAGCCTTAATTACAGTGGTAACTTGCGGGTCTAGGCTGGAAAAAAAGATGTCAAACAAAAGAAGCAAAGCTTTGAAAATGGTTAAAAAAAAAGACTGAGATGAGCTAAGAATACCACACCCACATTTGTGATTTATAAGGGGAAAGTTGGAGTCAAGTTGGATACCGAAAGATCAAAAAGCCCTCCTGGAATCATCTACGTCTTGAGCCGGATGTTTGTGGAGCTTGAGCAGACTTCTGAGCTCAAAGTTTGGAGTTATTTAACAAACTATTCCCTGCTGAACTCTGCAGCTTAAAAAAATTCCTCTTATGTTTAAGGCAAAACTTTGGGCCATTTGATAAACAGCAGTAAAGGAATTTGAGTTTAAAGCTCCCCCTCTGATGAAAATCCGTTTTTTTCAGTTTCTAACATGTATGTGTGGCATTTTTCTTATGAAAGAGAACAAATGTAACAACAATCATTTAGTTTTTGCATTTCTGATTATCTCTCCGTTTTAATTGCTGTCAATCAAACTGTCGCAGACAGACTGAGTTATTGAGCCTTGTTTATGTCACAACAGCTCTGCTGCACATGCACTAAACCCTCATCTGTTCCTAGCGTGTCTAGTTCAGGTTCTGGAGAAGAGAAGATGGTATCTTCACATTGACTGCAGTCAAATGAGCCGCCGTTCACATTTCTGTGGTCTAATCAGCCGTCACTGGATTTTTTTTGTGAGTTTCATTCAATACTTATGGTAGCAGGACTGAGAACGCTGGAAAATCTCCACGGAGCTTCTTGATGTGACCACGGAAATGTGAACGGCGGCTCATCAATGGATTGAATTTATTGATCACAGCAACGTCAATAAACATTGGAGAATTAGCTAAAAGAGTCTTTGGTGAACTGGAAGGAGAAAGAATCAGGATTTTGGAGGAAGTTCTGTCCATGAAGATCTTCACTTCCTCGTCTGAGCTGACATCCGGATCAGAACCATACGGCTGGACGTTACCCATATTGCTGGACATTTTTATGTAGCAGCGTTGAAGATTCATGCTAACGAGACACAGAGCTATCATAATCAGACAGACCTGCTCAGCACCAAAAGCCACGTCTCCTCAGAGGAGATTTTGGAATCAGAGGCCAACATAAAAAATGACTTTTTAAGACATTTAGGTTGAGGGATTTTGTGTTAAAAACTTCCTAATCATAATTGCTGTGGTTGTTGCTTCCTGATATGGCCGCCACCATTTTGAAACCCGTCAACAGTGATTGGTCCCAGCCCGTCTGAGTCACATTTTTAGAGGAACTACTGTCACCAATCATGATTCAGCTTGTTCAAAGTCCACACCCCTTCTACTGAAAGCAGGTCAAGGTGGGGCCACCGGGTACCACGTGCTTTGACTGATTGGTCATTTTATATCTTGCGATGAAGAAAAAATGTCTTTAAAAAAGTTAGGATCAGAAAGATGTTGAGAAGAATGTTTCAGAACAAGAATGGTTATTCAGAATCTCTGTCTATTTCTTGATTGAAGTCAATGGGATTTTGAACTTCTTGTGACCTTGTACATCCTATTGAGACGAGAGGGAGGGGTTGAGATTACCAGTGAATATACAGTCTATGGGTGGGTCACAAGCTAGACAATTAGATCTTTGTTTTCCTCGTCCGAGTGGTATCTGGTTTCAATCAGTACGGCTGGATAGCTCCAATATTGCTCACCATTTTTGTTGCACCAGTAATGTTAGGTTGAGGTGTGAGGGGCTGTAAGCTAGCAGGAGAGCACATAAACCAATAGATCCCAGCAAGGGTAAGGAGGAGCTCCCTTAATTTAGAAGCAAATTCTTGCCACTCGGCAGAAACGACCAGGTTTTTGTTTTTTGGCTAAAAATTGAGTAATCATAATTAAAAGAGCATTGAGAACACTTTTACAATTGATCAAAAGATGATTGGAATGCCTTCAAGCTTGTTGAATGTCTTTTGCAAAAAAAAAAAGCTAACAATAATAGAACCACCAAAATAAACAAAAACTGAACTTGTCGATTTTCTGTTTGTAGAAAAAAATCCCATTAAAATGAACACCAGCTGTCTAAAGAAATGAGAAAAACTCGAGAAAATACAGTTAAAGCAAGACAAAGCTGATGAGATTACTATCACTTTATGCATAAGGTCTCTGTGGAACAGAAACTAGCCAACCGGCCACTTAACACTTCACTCTGCTACATTTAGTCCATGTGAGATTTCTAAAAAAAAAAAAAAAAAAAGAGTTTAAAAGCTTTAATTCAGACTCTCTCCACATGTCCACACTAGGACACAAAGCACTAAAAAAATTATCATTAAGACTGAAAGCTTTCCAAGAAAAAAGGGAAAAAAGTGGACCAACAGACTGAAATGGCATGAATCACTACAATCAAAATGAAAAAGTCTCCCCTTGTGTGCTTGTTCTCTGGTTAAGCAGGTCCAGCTTAAACATCTGATCTGTCGTTTTTAAAAGTATGTATTTTCCAAAGAAGTACTTTTATCTTCTTTGATAATTGATTAGACAGTTACTGAGAAATTCTAGCCTAAATATGGAGTTTCACATTCACCAAACTTTGGTCATTTCTTCGTGTTTATACGTCCTGTTGCTGCCAACTGTTTCCCAAAGTATACAGCAGACTTTTACTGTAATCAAAGTGGTTTTCATACCCGAGGGGGCCACTGTTTACTGTTTATCGTAGCCTCTCATCAGACACTCGATCTGTTATGACACTTGTTCCAATATATTTTTTGGTGAATTTTTCATTTGTGATATTTTTTTTAATCTCGCTGCCAAGAAGAAAAAAAAAAGCAGATCTACTGAAGCGTCATTGAAGTTTTTCATTTAAAAGAGAAAGTCTAAAGAAAATTACATGACGCATTTTGTCATCATTTCAATAGTAATAGTAAGGAAATGGTTTTAGAAGTGTAAAGTTTAAGAAATATATATTTGTATTTCTGTTTAATTTGTATCACTTTTCTATAGAGATGTTAAATTTACAAAATGATATGCCAAACAGAAATAATTAACAAACAGAAAGCCTCTAGAAATCTAGTAAATAATTAAACATTATTATGATCTAACATCAAAGTATTAAAGACTTTGAGTGCTGCCCTTTTATACTGCGGTGCTGAAACAGTTTAACTTTTTAACATAAACAGCTTGCTCATTACCCCTTTTAGTGAAAATAAATATATATATATATTAATAAAATGTTATTTTGTCAATGTAAACCACCAAACTATTAAAATACCTGTTAGACTTTTTCTGTAATTTCTCCTCTTGAGTCTTCTCAAAAACACATTGTGACGGGTGTTCAACATCCCATAAAATCTGGGATTTCATTGCTCTATTTTTCCAGACCAAAACCATAAAACCATCGCAATCGTATTTCTAACATGTTAGATTGTGATGTACGTTTTTATTGTAGCTGTTTTGTTTTAAGTACATATAAGGTTAAAGCATTAGTTCCATTCATTTTTCTGAGAAAAAACATCTTGGAAAACTACAGACAACAGTGCATGTCAGCCAAGCAAGGCATTTATGTTCTGTTTCAGCCCATCAGCGCGCTTCCAAACATTGGGAGTATCTAATGTGACTCCAAAGTCTCAATCGCTTAACGCTGGTTTATGTTTCTGCTTCAAATCCAAGCCATAGTTAGAATGCAGCAACCCTATAGCAGAGGACACCACATTGTATGTAACCTATACTGCAACCTGAAAACCAATCCAGGAGAAATGTGATCAAACTTTGCATCACTGCTAACCACAAAAACATTGATTGGTTTGTTTGGCAGCTTTGTATTTTTTTCCTGTATATTTCCAGTAACTCCAATCCATTTTAAATGATATGTCTGGGATTCAAAGAGTATGCGATGGATTTAAACAAAGAGAAGTTAATTGCTGCCCAGAAAAGTTGCTTCATTAACAACCAACCAGGCACGAATGTCAATGCCAACAACAGCACAGGTCATATACTTCACTTTAGCGAGATAAAATAAACCAAGTTTGTAGGGCTGGATATCAATTATAATTTCCAGAAATGATTCAATTCAGATTTTTTTCGATTCTTACATTAATCTGATACAGTTCACATAACTGTAAAATGTAGTGAAATAAAGAGATTGTTAAGTTACATGTAGTGCTGGCCGATATGATGATATATATCATGTGGGTGATAGAAAAGTGTCATTTCTCCTCTATCATTTATATCATCTCTAAGCTAATTTGATCAATTATTACGCCAAATATATCATTAAATAGCCCAAGACAGTTGGGCGGGTGTTGCCTCGTCAGTGTGGACACAAAAAGATATAAAAAAAGGGAAAATAAAGACAAATTAAAAAGATATTCTTCAAAAAGAAACTCCGTCTTGTGGTTTTGCGACGTAAAACTGCTTAACGTTCTTTGATTCACACGCACGCGACTTTTACGACATATTTTACGCTACTTAACACGAGTGCAGAATGTCGGACGGAACAGCATGAAGTTGTTTCCTCAGAAACGCTGTTGCAGGCACCCCAAGAAGAAGCACTTTCAGCAAAAGAGGGGAACGTCTCTGATTTGGTTGCATTTTGGATTGAAGACGTCCGATGATGAGCAGTAGACTGTAGTATGTAGACAAGCTAGGAGGCTATTCCCGCGCCGATGCTAACACAACAAATCACTCTATCACTCAAGGAAAGTCCACAGAAATGAACATATGAGATTGTTATGAAATGAAAATAAGATAAAAAATAAATAAGGAAAATAAGAGATAAACCAAAGTTGTGGAATAGAGCTGTAACAAGTATCCAAACACTCGGATTCTTGCGATCTGCTCCCGAAAATTTGAGTCTGAAAATTCGCGACGTCCAAGATCTCTGATTCATGATCTTTATAAATATAGTAGAGTGTCATAAAATATTTATTGCTTTGGGATACAGAATAATGTTGGATCTTAAAGCCGAATGTGCTGCGCGACTGTCACCAGAAGTAAACAAATCTTTAAAATAAAATGTCGGTGAGACTTCCTGTTTTCAAAGTAAAACTTACGAGAGCTTCTTTATCCGTTTAAAAAATTAGACTGAACTTCCGTTCACTGACTTAAGCTCTGAGAAAATAAAATAGCTTTGACATCAGAGCTTTAGCTCTAGTGTTTATATTGTTTTGGTTATGCTAACTCTTCTGCTAATTCTAGCAGAATTTTGTGCAAAATTGTGTTTCTTTACTCAGAACCATAAAACTGTTGTGCACTTGAAAAATGTTTTTAAAAGAAAGTATTTTTTTTTTTTTACAAATTCAGTTTAAATACTTTTGATTTTTGGAGCAAATGGGAATTCTGCTGTGTATCAGCCACATCTGTTTTCATTTGATTTATTTTGCTGCACTAAAATGTTTGTTTCTCAATTGTTACTATTCAGTTATCTGTAACTTAAAATAGTCATAAAAGTAAGCTGTGACGTTTTTTCAGAGAATAGCTGAAAATGTCATATATCGTGATAATTATCGTTATCGTGTTATAAAATATTTTATACCGTGATATACATTTTTTTCCATATCGCCCAGCACTAGTTACAGTTACTCTCTAAACGAAAAGTTCTAACAAAAATGGTCAGATCATTAACATTGTAAACATTGTTCTGCTTCTCCTGGAGGGTGTTTCAGTTTGGCCACTAGGTGGCGATCGCGCTATAGCAGTACACCTTATTCTAGAAGAAGACAGTATGAGGAAAAAACAATGTTTTAGACCACATATGGTTACTTTAAAATTTTTTTTCCTTAAAATAATTTGGAAATTCATACCTGTGAGTTTATAAAGATGTTCATTTAGTCAGCAATGTATGTTTAGGTTGACCGAGCGTTAGCATTAGCCGTTCTATGGGAAATTCCATTAAACATTAGCATAAAGCTAGCAGACTTTAGCTTTATGTGCTAAATCGATTTATATTTTTATGAATTGATTATTGGTCTGTTAAGCTTAAATTGATTCAAATCAACTCCTTTTCCTTGATTATATTTCCCAGCTACTTTTGCTTTTGTTTTCTTTGATGGAGAAAAATATGGCCTCATCCATGCCTAGTGAAATCCAGTCTTTTTTTTTCAGCTGCTCCAGTGCAGTTGTAGAGATTATGGCTGGATAACACCGCACAACATGGCTGCACCAAACCAGATCAAAGCAAAGACAATCAAAGCCAGAGTGAAAGCTACAGCAATAAGCCCTTTAAACGTCCGCTCCCCCCACCCCATCCGCACGCCTAAACTGCGCAAAAGCGCTCCCATCAACTAAGATGGTTCCATCCCCGGGCTATCCACTTTTGGGACGTACATAAGCCCCTTTAGCCTGAAGGGTGGCCGGCTCGAAGGCGGACATAAATCCTTCAGAGCAATGCAAACAGAACATTAAATGATCTATGTTGATATTGAACTGCCGCCATTGAGCTGTAAACCTGTGTAATGCTGGTATTGATAAGAGATGACATTGGTCATAATCATTTATGGTGAGGATTTAGACTAAAGAAGATTGTCATGAAAAATGACAAATGACTTGTGGTTTTGCTCAGAAAAAGGCTTAAACCTGCACAGGCCTTTTTCCCTGCAAGGTATTGAGTCTTTGGAATTGGATTATAACATTAGTAAATTTCCTTCTTTCCTTAGCTTTTAGTTTCTTGCATTCTTTGCGCAGCAGCTAGAGATTTAAGATTATGTTTATTTTAAGCTTAAAAGCCGTATCTGACAAAATGTCTCTGTTGTGAAATGTGAAATATAAACAAAAACGAGTTGATGGTTACATAAATTGACGTTCCCACGTTGCATAAATATACTGACTGTTGGTGAACCTAACAGAATTTGGAGAGTTCATGAAACAACGTGATTTTCTCAAGGATAAGGGCAACCCACACAACTTTTATTGTAAAGCTGAAATATCATAATGTTTTTAAAGATTCCTACTTGAAATAGTTGTAAAAGTTTAATCGATAGATCATCCAGCAATTAAGTTAAGGCTAAAGTTGGATGCTTTTTAGTAACTGTGAAAATCAGCCATAAAGGATCGCCATGTTTCGTTTCAAGAACAAGTATCTACCGAAGCCTGATCTTTAAAAGGTTTGTGAATTTATCTCAGTGTGATTTAATATTTCTAAGAATCTGAGAACAAAGAGCTGCTGACTCTTGTTGAGCTTCAAGAGGCTACAAGAGCATCTGTAAAAAAAAAAAAGTGAAAATTAAGACACGAAATCCTTTTGTATTAAAACTAAAAATGTGTGGTAAGTCCAACATAGTACCTTCTTTCAAGGTAGGCTAATCACTAATACATTTTACAGTATGTGAACTGTTTTAGATTAATATAAAAATATTCAAAACATGTTATTTCTAAAAAAATGTTTCTAAATTAGGGCTGCCACGATTAGTCGTCTAATTGACTATTAAAATAGTTAACGACTAATTTAAAAGTCGATTAGTCGTTACTTTATATTATATGAAGTCAGAGTGTAGTAAATTTGAAAGCTATAATGGAATTATCCTAGCTTTTAGGACTATTTATTAAGGTTTTTAAGGCTATTTTGGAGTTTATCTGATATTTCGGCTACATGCTAGCTATTTTGGCTAGCTTAAGCTTTTTTTTTAGGCTTTTTTGGAATTTAGCTAATATTTCAGCTACATGCTAGCTTTTTTGGCTAACTTTGGCTTTTCTTGTTTTTTAGGCTACTTTGGAGTTTAGCTGATAATTTGGCTACATGCTAGCTATTTTGGCTAACTTAGGCCTTTTTTTGTTTTAGGCTATTTTAAAATTTAGTTAATATGTCAGCCACATGCTAGCTATTTTTGCTAAGTCAGAGTTTTTTTTTTGTTTTTTTTCCGCTAATATGGAGTTTAGCTAATATGTCAGCTACATGCTAGCTGTTTTGAGTAATTTAGACTTTTTTGTTTTTTAGGGTATTTTGGAGTTATGCTAATATTTCAGCTACATGCTAGCTGTTTTGGCTAACTTCGGCTTTTTTCAGTTTTTTCGTCCCAATTGGCATTTAACTAATATTTTAGCTGGCTTTCAGCTTCAGCGATTTCAGCCTTTCATTTCAGCATCTTCAGCTATTGTCAGTAGCATCTTCTTTCAAATTCGGCTTACAGCATTCACACTAGCATTATCACAGGTAATGCTATACATCTAGTTTTTAGTTAATTTAAGATGGTTAAGATGTGTGCTTTACATCCACTTTGCGCATGACCCGATTAGTTGACTAATCGAAAATAATAGTCGGCGATTAGTCGACTAGTAAAATAATCATTTGCGGCAGCACTAGTCTATATGTGTAAACCCAAAGATGAATTGAAGAATTAAAAAAAAAATTCGGAATCAATCAATCCAGGCTTTTGTCAATTGAATAGTTTCTGGAAATTATAATCGATACCCAGCTCTAAAAAGGAGAATTCCCAAAGCCAACAGCTGTGATGTAAAGGAAAAAAACACAAGGTGACTTAGACATTTTTTCTCCGGCAATGATTTGTGCTTCCTCATGCATCCCATGCTTTGATAATTAATTTACTTTTTATTTAATCAAACGCATCACCCCCTTACTCTAAGCAATTAAAACAGATCTTTGAAGAGAAGCTGTGTTGTGATGTTTTCTAGAGTCTTTTCAGAGTGCTGGCATTAGAGCAGAACTTCAAAGGGATACTGTGCATCTATTCCAAATGAACCGCCTGTGCAACCGTGAGCACTTCAAGACTGTTACTAAGAATACATCATCTTGCGGTAGTAAAAATTACTGGCATTCATGTTGTCGTGTATCGTTGAGCTTGTCACGGAACAAAAGACGTGGAGAGATCAGGCTTTAAACCACAATAAAGACCTGCTGCAGTGAAAAGAGGCTGAGTTGGAACAAACCCTCACGGTTTTCGGGTCAACATTCCCAGGCAAACATCCTGTTAATATGCGGTATCGCTTTGTGCTGAGTGCTGCTTAGAGCTTACACGGAAAAAAAAAAAAAAAGCGCCAAGCCGCATCAATATGAGAAAGCCGTAAAACAAAACGTAGGAATTACCCATCCATTTTTTACCCATCTTTTCAAAAAAATGTGGACAACCTTTCGTTTTCGCTACAAAATCAACAGGTCATCTGAGCTTCTTGTCTCGGGTCCAAAACACATATTCAACAGAAATATTTTCACAGAGTGAGCTGTCACATATGTTGAAACACACTTGGAAGACCTTCAGCAGTTTGCACATGATTTGTTTCACCTGCACGTCATTAAACCATAAGCATTTGCAAGCTATGTGAACTCTAACAAAGACAAGGCCTACATCATTCTGCAATATCCAAACCAACTGCAGCTGAGGACAGTGCAACACAGTGTTCTGGGCTGTTTTTTAAGTATAATTACATAAACAAATGCATGATTAAAAGTTGTGCTGCAGCTCCACGCCAGCTGTTTGAGGCAGACCGACAGCTGTATACACGTGTCTTTGCACACTAAATCAAATGTCCCATTGTGTTCATCTGGAATAAATTAAGGGGTAGGAAGGCGGGGGACCTCTAGGCTTTGATATACAGAGGAGGAAATGGGTTATGTCCTAGAACCCCCTAATAGGAGCAGATAAAGAGATAACCACAACACTACCATCTCTCTCTGTAACCTTTAACCTCCACTTTCTCTTTTTAACCAGCTCACAACTCCAGATATTGTGGGTTTTTTTAATTAACCGTCAAACAATTTTAAAGTCACCCTATGACATTTTTTTTATTTAAAAAAAAACGTTCCCAGTAGGGTTTTAAATATGATAATAATATATTTTTTTTAAATCCCACAACTTAAATGTCATTTTTCATGCTCTGTTTTCAAAATCTCCTCTGAGGGGGTGTGGCTTTTGGAGATTGATTATGTTAGCTCTGTGTCTGGTGGAGATTTTCCAGCGTTCTCAGTCCTGCTACCGTAAGTATTGGATGAAACTCACACAAACAAATCCAGTGATGCTGATTTGACCACAGAAATGTGAACGGCGGCTCATTTGACTGTAGTCAATGTGAAGATACCATCTTCTCTTCTCCAGAACCTGAACTAGACACGCTAGGAACAGATGAGGGTTTAGTGCATGTGCAGCAGAGCTGTTGTGATATAAAAAAGATCAGTCATTCAAGCAGAGTCTGTCTGCGAAAGTTAGATTGATAGCGATTTAAAAGGAGAAATACTCAGAAATGCAAAAACAAAAGGATTTCTTACTATATTTGTTCTATTTCATAAGAAAAATGCAACAAATACATGTTAAAAATGCAAAAAAAAAGATTTTCATTGGAGAGGGACTTTAAGAAACAACTCACAAATCCTTGCAAGCATAATCTATGGTCTAAAAAACAAACTTTAGGTCTAGAATATAATGACTTTACTTTCCAGGATGAATCAGTTTTGTTGATTTGACTCTCAGCAAAATATAAGGAAACTGTGACAATCAGACATTCAAGAGCTGTAAGTTCACTATAACCCACCCCACTATAAATTCAGACGATGTGCTGTGGAGGAAGCCACTCAGGCCATAACCACTAGAGTAGAGTTGGTTGGTAGCCAACAAAGGAAATGTGTGGTTGTACTCAGCAGCTTCTGTGTGAATGTGAAGCAGGGTGTGTCTGCAGAGCAGCTACTCTGACCAATAATTCAAAATTTCAGACACACAAACGCCTAAAATAGCTGGTTATTGTGCTTTAAGCAAATAATCAATGTTTTTTTTTTTTTTTTTTTTTAATCGTGAGAAACATTACACACACACATTTGTGGTTTGGATAGGAAAAAATCCACCGTAAAAGACTGAAATACACCCTACATATCATCCTCAAAATAGGCCAACTTTGAAAAAAAAGGACAAAGTATTTTATTCATTAACGTGAGCGAGTGAATCATTCTCTTTGAAGCATAGCCGAGCCTGTTTGCAGGAAACATAAGAAAGCCAATATGGAGAGCATCTGGTCAGCTGGGATGGACATGACCTGCTCTTTCTAAGAAGATAACCGGAAAAGAAGGCTTAGAAAAACCTGGGGGATAAATTGAGACCACATGATCGTGATATAAATATCTCCTCAAAGACCTGCATAGGTTATAAAACAAAACGAAATGGGACAAAGTTGCATCTTTGGGGTCGTTTTCAGAACATAGTGCAGTTTGTTTTACCAGCAGCTCTAATAATAATGTCATATTGTTGTATGTATTTACTCCAAAGACAGTCTGCGTTCTAATATCAGACAAATCTGATATAAACAGAGTTCAACAAGCTTAGCTGAAATTCAATGAAGAAGTGAAATCATCTTCTAGAGATCAAACCAGAAAGACTGCTGCCTGAGTTTGCATTATATAGGAAGCTCTGCAGAAACTGCAACAGAGATCTGCTGCCCTCCTGTGTCATAAACTACGATAGCAGTGCTGGTGCAGCGGCCTTTCAAAGTCTGCACAATTACAAAGGAAAATTCCAGGTTGAATCTGTTTGTTCTTTTGTCCGAGCACAATTAATTCAATAGATACTGTTATGGTGTTTCCACACAGGTGTCAGGACAAGAGATTATAGCCGTTCATCAAACAGTTATTAAAAGCAGAAACATTTTAATTGTCAACCTATCCATTCAAGCCTCCCCTCACTGACGCCCACCTTTTGCTGTTTTATCCTAGTCCTGTTAAAAGATCAGAGGCTTGATGCAACAGAGCGAGGTGTGAGTTACAGCCTGGATGCTTCACCACTGATTATCACCTTTAGCAGACCTGGTATTAAAAAAGAGGGGAAAAACTGTTAATTTTCATCCTTTTTTCGCTTAATAACTTTATGTATCATACTAATATTCATTACTTTATTATCAATAACAAACTCTGTTGGAAAAATCACATTGATGTAGTCTTTAATAAAAATTAAAAAATCTCTGGGTATCATGAGAAGAATAAAAGATTATGTTCTTTTTTCAGTTATTCTATCATTGTACTATCCCATCATTTATCCATATCTCTCTTACTGCAATATTGTTTGGGCTAGTACTTGTCCTACTTATCGGAAAAAGAATTACTTTTACAAAAGATATTTGTTCGTTTGGCCACGACGGCTGCCACGATTGGTCGACTAATCGACGACTAATCAATTATTAAAATAGTCGACAACTAATTTAATAGTCGATTAGTCATTACTTTATATTATATTATATGGAGTCCGAGTGAAGTAAAGTTAAAAGTTATAATGGCTTTTTGGATTTTTTAGGCCATTTTGGAGTTTAACTAATATTTCATCTGCATGCTAGTTATTTTGGCTAATTTAGGATTTGTTCCGTTTTTGAGGGCAATATTCCATTTAACTAATATTTTAGCGGGTTATCAGCTTCAGCTTTTACAGCTATTAGCTCAATAATTTCAGCTATCAACTTCAGTGTTTTTAGCTATCAATTTCAGCATCTTCCATTATCAGCACTAACATCTTCAGCAGCCAAATTCAGCTTACAGTATTCACACTACCATTATTGCAGGTAATGCTAGTTTTTTTCTCTAGTTTTTAATATGATCGGTAGTTAGTCGGCTATTCAAGTAATCGTTTAAGTCTGGACTCTTCAGACTTATAGACTTTTTGAAAGTTGTACTGCAAAAAAAAATAAACATATCAGGAATTGGATGGTCTCTGGGAGCTTCTCAGGTCATGGATCTCCACAAGTTCAAGCCTTGACATATCTACATCGACCCAGATAAGTTGATCGGATTTTAAGAAAACTGAGAGGAGCTCTAAATATTGACTGTATATGAGATCCGCACTGAGTGACCCCTCCTGCCCCGTATTCCAATAGGGAAATGCCCGCTGGTTCCAAAAAGTCAATATAGAGAAATAAACAGCTATTATTCAGTCCAGTGTTCATAATGTTGGTTTGACAGAGTCTCTCTAACCTTTTTTCAAGTAGTGGAGGTCATTTTGGAGGAATACATGTAAAAGTTAAGCGGGAGTTATTTTTTTAGGGTCTAGAAAACAAATAGAAATAAAAAGTTGGGTTCTCTGTACAGTCTTATAGACAGACTTCAAACATTTGCCATTTTTATTTTGTTTTGATCCGTCGTCCTGTGTTCATCCTCTGAACCTAACATGGTTTCCTGCTTTACTCTGGGTTTTAAAACAGTCGTGTTCACTTACACTCTGAGTAACTTAATCTAACAAATTACTTTACCTAAAATAAGGGAGAAAACTTCTGAGAAATCTCACACAGGCACAGACATTGAATTTGAAACTAGCGGTTTTATCTCAGGTATATTTCAAAAACACTTGTCAGTGGTAATGTTTAGCATACGGCTGGGGTAATGAACGTACAGAGAGCAAACGGTGGAAACGTATCTTCAAAGAGCAGTCTGCAGATGAGAGCTAAAGAGATGTAGTCCGTATGCACTCCAACAGAAAAGCTAATAATGAGGCACCTTATCACAATACGACAGCTGCTTGGGTCTTTCAGGAAAGAGGGAGCCACCCATTGCACTTGTTAGATAATTAGACCCATGGTGAATATTCTCTGCAGAGTAGTGAGCTCTAACATGGACCCTCAGGTGCACTTTATTTCACTGAGTCCTGGTGCTTAGATGAACCTTAATGCAATTGAGATTTAGCATCACTGTAACTTAATTATTTTATTACCCAATACTCTTTAGTACTTTAGTAAGTACTTAAATTAAAACATGTGCAAATGTTCAAAATAAAGCATTTAACTATTTGTATACCAGATTCTCAATTCTGATTGGATGCAGGGTCTCCATTAAAAGTGATGATGGTTACCTATAAAAGAAGTTCTAGTCACACGGCGTCACTGTACTGGAATAAACGCTACAACAGAAACTAAAAACATCAGTGGACATGTTATTCCACGGTTTATAGTTTCTGACTATTGCTTTATACAGAGTCAATAAGGACTGCCACAAATATTAAAATAGTCGACAACTAATTTATTAGTCGATAAGTCGTTATTTTATATTATGAGTCAGAGTGTAGTAAAGTTAAAAGTTAGAATGGTATTCTGCTAGCTTTTTGGACTATTTTGGCATTTATTAAGGTTTTTAGGCTGTTTTGGAATTTAGCTAATATTTGAGCGACATGCTTGCTGTTTTGGCTAATTTAAGATTTTTTCTGTTTTTGTGAGCTACTTTGGAGTTTAACTAATATTTCAACTACATTCTAGCTATTTTGGCTAATTTAGGCTTTTTTTTGTTTTGTTTTTTAAGCTATTTTGGAGTTTAGCTAATATTTCAGCTAATAATAGCTGTTTTGGCTAATCTAAGCTTTTTTTGTTTGTTTTTGGGCTGTTTTGGAATTTAGCTAATATTTCAGGCACATGCTAGCTGTTTTGGCTAATTTAGGATTTTTTCTGTTTTGTTTTTTAAGCGAGTTTAGCTAATATTTCAGCTAATAATAGCTGTTTTGGCTAATTTATTATTTTTTAATTTTTTTTTGGCTATTTTGGAGTTTAACTAATATTTTAGCTGCCTATCAGCTTCAGCGTTTTCAGCTATCAGGTTCAGCGTTTTTAGTTATCAATTTCAGCATCTTAAGCTATCAGCACTAGCATCTTCAGCGGCCAAATTCAGCTTACAGTATTCACACTAGCATTACAGGTAATGCTTTATATCTGATTTTTACTTATTTCAAAACAAATTATGGTTAAGATGTGTGCTTTACACCCCAGTTTGCGCATGACCCGATTAGTCGACTAATCTGAATAAATAATGGTGATTAGTCGACTATTAAAATAATCGTTTGTGGCAGCACTACTTGCAAGTACATAAAGTTATACACAAAATGTCTTGTATGAGTTACAAATCAAGAATTACGCACACATAATTTTGATGATCTCTCCATACTATATTGGCATAATGTGTTCATACTAGAGGTATCGTGAGACTGAACAATTTTATTTTAAAGAAAACAAATTGTTAAAGTTTGATTTTTATTTTCTTCTTGTTGGAAAGGGGTTTAAAGTTTTCTTGAAGAAAGTGAAGCACTTTCCCAATCTTCTTTAATCTTCAGTAAAAACTGTCCAAGAGTGAAGATTTGCCCGACTAATGGCTGCAGACCAGCATTGGCTGACCCCCATCAGGCTTGACTCAGGCATGGATTTGAGGCGCAGCCGCCATAAGATGACCCTTCATCTAGTCCACAAAGCAGGATATATAATGAAAGATGTTTTTTTTTTTTTTGACTGGCAAGCTGTTCATACCCCTGTTTTGTTGGCCTCAGTGTGGCTACCTATGTATTTTATAAATATTCAAATGTAAAAAAGGTGAGCTTTCCACATAACGACTCCATATCATTTGTACATTCACAGCAACTTTAGTTTCTTTGAATAGTTGGGTTTAACTAAGGACAGCAAGTCTACATGCTAAGACTTAAAAGCTTGCTGGACCTGATGAAACTCTGCTGAATTAAAAAAAAAAAAAAAAAACGCTTTCATCTCAATTCTCAGGCATCAAAATGATCAAAGAGTTGCAGTGGTTGTACTTCATATGTGTGCAATAAGAATGCAATCTGACTAATTTTGACAATGTATGAATGAGCAAACCGTCCCCTTTCTTCAGTCCTAATTAGAGACCAATCAGTGTCAATCAGGGGGCTGTTAGCACGGTGAAAAACATGATCAAACTTTTCACTCTAGTTTTTATGAATCTGCCGGCAAAAAAACACTAAAAAATACAATTGAAATTTAATTTTTGCATTAAACAATACACCACATATTATGTTTTTTAGGAACGGTGCAGACGGCACAGCTTAAGCAACTTTTGCTAAACAAGGACACTTTAAGGGGTTGTCTTGAATTTTGTCATCATAGGCAGCATGCAGGTTTTTTTGTGAACAACATTAAAAATCTGTTAAAAGTGCGAGCTTTATCTTTAGTTTGATCTCAAAAGGAAGTGCAAAATGCCACTTCCGTAGATGCTGATATGTTGTGCGGTTTGATACTTTCAAACACAGACGGTTTCAGAGATGCCCTTAGGACAGCCCAGGGGTTGAAAAGCTTCACGAGGAACAGGTAACCCGTGGAGGTTTTTCTGCCTCTATGGATTTAAGAAGAGAGTTTTTGTGCCAATAAGGTGTCAGCTTGTAAATCAAAACTTAGCCCATTTGTAATGGATTCTCTGATTCATTGTCGGGAAAGTAAATCTCAAAAAGTTTGTTTAATAGCACATATCTGAGTATTTGTTTAAGGCAAACAAGCAGAAAAGGGAACATCTTTTGGTATATTTGAAGGGTACCTGTGTGTTAGTATTTCTCTTATACAATAAAAGTTTGTTAAAAGCAACTTGTTCACTTTTAAAAAGTCTTGTTGAACTACAATTGTTGTGTAACTTTTACCGACATTCACACAAAAGCTGAATAGAGAGCAAATTTTGTTCCTGTAACAAAGAAGATTAAATGAAAATCGGATAACTTATAAAACAGAACCGAAGGAAAACATAAACTTTATTTAAATCTGTGGATGACAACGATGACTCTATTTTTTAATACAGAGTCCCTAGAAAACGGTATCGCTCAAATAAAAATGAACTGGAAAATGCCAGTCAATCGACTCGTGGCCTCAAAATCCTCTTCCGATATAAATGACATTCCCTCCGGATTAATCCAGCCCCTGGGATCCTTTATGAATGGACATGCCATTTGATTTCAGCGTGGCGGAAAGATGCAGTCTCTAATGTAAATGTTCTCAAAATGTTAATGAGGAAGTTCTATTTGAACATTCTTCACTTTAAGAAGGGGCGGAGACCCCAGAGAACTCTGAGTTTCCTGAAGGACACCTGCCCCAGACCAGGTTACATTCACAGAGTCAGTTGCCATAGTGATTAACTCAGAGTTCAGCTTCTTGGCCGCTTCTTGAAACGGGTTTCCCACTTTCACAGATTTAAGTTAATTCCGTTTCTGAAACTCATAGTTTTCCTAAAGTCAGAGTTCACAAACTCAGAGTTTCAAGAAAATCTGCTTCTTGAAACGGGCCCCAGGTACCAACTGATGCTCATGTGATTTGTGTTGGAGCGAGGGATTCACCTGCTTACACCAGTTAGTATCTGGTGCGCACCAGTAAGTAATTGGAAGCTTTATTTTCTGTTCTTTCATTTTTTTTTTTTACTTTGATATTCCTATGGGACAGGATTGTTAAACTCAACCGCACAAAGGGGCAAAATCCAAAACAAACTATAGATCGTGGCCCGAACAGGATAAACATTAATGGAACTCAATTTTTTTAAGCTGAATTTGGCCACTGAAGATGTTAATGCTGATAGCTGAAGATGCTGAAGTTGATAGCTGAAACCACTGAAGCTGATAGCTGAAATTACTGAAGCTGATAGCCAAATTAGCTAAATTCCCGAATTTGCCTTAAAAAGCAAAAAAATAAATAAAAAAAATAAAAAACTTAGGTTAGCCAAAACTGTTGCTGAAAAAATAACTAAACTTCAAAACAGCATAAAAATTAAAAAAAAAAGCCTAAATTAGCCAAACAGCTAGCATGTACCTGAAATATTAGCTAAACCCCAAAATAGCCTAAAAAAATCTTGGTAAATGCCAAAATAGTCCAAAAAGCTAGCAGAATGCCATTTTTTAAAAAACTTTAAAACCGTAACTTTTTAACATAATTATGACTATAATTATGACAGGAATATTATTCCAGAATAAATCAGCTTAAACCTTAAATAACTTTCAATATTTTACTCTCCTTGAAAATATATTTTGTCAAAATTATACAAGTTGGAAATTAGCGCAAGATAACGATAAAATAAAATGATTTGGAGGGTCGGATATAATTACTCAGCGGGCCGGACCCGGCTCTCGGGCCTTGACTTTGACATGTGTGCTTTAGGGGCCACGAAGTATCAGTAGAAAAAAGAAAAAGAAGAACAGGAACATTGAAGCATTTTAGTTTGAACCTAAAAAATGAAAGTATTCTGAGGGGGGAAGCTCTCCTTCCATTTACAGATTGGATAAGTTTAAGGGCAACTGTTAAAAGTTAAAAAAATAATAAGCGTTTATTTAACTGGATAGGTTGTTGACATGACCGTGTAGTGTGTTTATTTATTTACGGGACCTTAAAAGACTGAAGATGGAAACACTTTTTTCCCCTTTAAAGAGTGTATTTAAAAAAAGAGACATAAAATAAATGATAAATGTAATTTTTTCTGTTTCTAAACACGCATTTGGTGTTGCTTTAATTGTCTTTTTTACAAAATAAGAGTAAAGCAATGTCAAAAACTAGAGATAGTCTAAAAATGCGGAAGCAAGCCCGGATTAGCATCTTGTCACCGACTCTCGGAGCCAATGGGAGCCCACCGTGCAGGCTGCTGAGGGCCGGGGAGCAGCTTAGTCACACAAACAGCAGTGACCGCTAGCTTCATGCCAGCCGAGCAGACATCACCCGAGTAGCAGCAGCGGAAACCGTCCAGAGGGAAGGAGGAGCGGGAGAGGGAGCCAGGAAGGGACTCCAGGCATCGTTTCCTCCCATTTCCACCAGAAAGCGAGAGTCGTTTGTCCGTTTCACCGAAGGAAACGTCAAGACCTCAGAATCATCAACTGGAAGGTTAGCTAGCCTCCACCACCGCCGCCGCCGCCATCTCCTCTAAGTCGGAGCGACCGCCGTGTCTTCCACACCATGGGGAACGCTGCCACAGCCAAGAAGGGCAACGAGCTGGAGAGCGGTGAGTGCGAGCCGGGAGCGGGCAGAGGGGCGTCCCGTCCGGCTAGCAGCCCCCCGTCACTGACGGTGACACTTTTCCAGCGCGTCGCTGCAAACCGCTGTAGAGGCGGTGAGGGCCGACTGCATTCCGCCTTTATCTCCCATCTCTGCGCCAACCCGTCTGTTCTTATGGCTTAAAAAAACACAAACATTCATCTGTGCTTTTTATTTTAGTCAAATTTACAGAAGTAAGTTGAAGAAAACCACGAAACTGAGGCTGTTCTAGCATCCCGGGGGTGGGGAAGACGAAGTAAACACGCTGTCAAACGCGCTCCTTAAATATTCTTTTTAATATTAATCTTAATTAATGCACATTTAAATGTTAAAACGACAAGTTTGTGCTAATTTAAAGTAGAGAATAACGAAATTTGGAGAGGACCTAGCTTGCTAGCTAACTTTAGCGTTGAGGGGGGATTAGCCCTCATAAGGCCCCTCATTCCCCCTTGGAAGCTATTTAGGGCCGAGACCGTTAGCCCCGCGTGCGCTCATTTCCTGCTCCAGGCTGGGACTGTTTTGTTGGCCGTGTTTACTTTGAAAGCATCACCTTTTGTGTTGTGTCATCCCGGGTTTCTGACAGCAGGGATGTGGCTCTCGCTGTGCGCCTTTTGGCTTTCTGCACAGCCAGCTGTTGAAGCCGGGAATTTGCACCAGTGATCTCCAATCTGCAGCAAAACTCAAATAAATAAAGCCAAAACCCGTGAATAATTGCAGTTGCAGTTTCATTTGAAGTCGGTGTGCAACTGCTTTTTCTCCCCCTCGGGCTTCAGTGCCACGTTTTATTCTTAGACACATAAACAAAACATTCCCTCCGTACAGCACCATGACCAAATATGGTGAAGAAATGACAAATCCCTTCTTTCCATTCATAAAACTGGGGCTTACTACTGCCTTTGTGGCAGATGTGTACACACATTAAAACCCAACAACACCAAACCACCCCACTTGTGTTTGTGTTCTCTAATCTCGCCGTGGTGAAGGTCCATCAGGGCTCACTTCTCACACTCGGCTTGTCATTGACTGGAGCAGCTTGTCATCGGACCTTCGTCAGAGGATAAGGGGGTATTACAAGCTTTGAAAGGTTTGACGTAACTGGACCTGGGCCAGTGTTACTTTACACTCATATAGTCTGATGTGTGCAGCTGATCATCACTGAAAACAGTAGTAAATCACAACTGTTTCCTCATACCTGGTCGTAAACCTAGAAGTTGTTGAGATTGATTGACCACAAAGATGGTAAAAGTAACTCTTATTTTACTTTGATTTTTATAGGTTCTTGATTAAATATCAAAGTTTTGCCGTAACTTTGCTTAAAAAGCCCAAATTGGTAAAACTGCCTTGCACCTTTTATCAGAAATGTGAAGAATGCTCAAAGCAGGAATCCAACCAGCAGCTTCTGCGGAGATGATCAGATCAGTGATGGCATCGTCGATGCTGTCAAGCACTTCTTTTTAAACGCACCTATGATCCCCGTATCCTGTGCGGCGGCTGACTGTCAAACCTGTTTAAGCTGACACAGTGCCCTGACTGGCAGATTTGATTCTAGTGTAGCTGCTCCTGACAAACAACCAGGTAACCTACAGCGCCTCGTGTTTACTGTACACTAAAGTCAGTGGCTGCTACAGTTAGATCTGTCACGGATGGACGGGGAGGTTTAACTCATGCCGCCATGACACTGGTGGCATTTCACAACACCCATGTTTCTGTGTTTTCTGGTTTGACAGGATAAGTAAACAGAACTCATTTATGTTACCCTCAGCCCTCAGATTGTTGCCCAACTTTTTCTTTAACTCACAAAAACACAGACACAAGTCATCTGGAATATACCTGAGATCAAATAGACCAGTGGTCCCCAACTCCTGGGTTCCAGACTGAAAAAAAATAAATACATGCGCTAACTTTTATTATTTACGTTTATTTTCTGATACTGAAGGAAGTTTTATTTTGAAAAATGAACTGATTCTGCTCGCAAAATCTGTATTGGTCACGTGACTTAAAGTGGCTACCTGCATGGTAGTGCCGCCACAAACGATTATTTTAATAGTCGACTAATCACCGATTATTTATTCCGATTAGTCGACTAATCGGGTCATGGGCAAATAGATGTAAAGCACACATGTTAACCAAACTAACTAAAAACTAGATATATAGCATTATCTGCAATAATGCTAGCGTGAATGCTGTAAGCTGAATTTGGCCGCTGAAGATGCTGAAATTGATAGCTAAAAACGCTGAAGCTGAAAATGCTGAAGCTGATAGCGAGCGAAAATATTAGCTAAATGCCAAATTGCCTAAAAACTGAAAAAAGCCTAAGTTAGCCAAAACGGCTAGCATACAGCCGAAAATTTAGCTAAACTCCAAATTAGCCTAAAACTGAAAAAATAATAAATTAGTCAAAACAACTAGCATGTAGCTGAACTATCAGTTAAATTCCAAAGTAGCCTAAAAAACCTTAATAAGTGCCAAAAATAGTCCACAAAGCTAGCATAATACTATTATAACTCAACTTTACTACACCCCGCCTCCATATAATATAAAGTAATGACTAATCGACTAATAATTTACTCGTCAACTATATTTGATTAGTCAACTAATCGCTGCAGCTCTACTGCATGGCTACCTGGATTGCTAAATTAGTAGGGCCGAGTATCGATAATAATTTCCAGAATTCGATTAGAATATTTTTTCCCCCATTCTTTAGATTCTTCAATTCAATTTTGAGTTCACACATTTATACACCTTTGTTAAGAAATACCTTGATAATCTACTACATGTTTTGAAAATATTTGTATTAATCTGATACAGTTCACGTACTGTAAAATTTATTTGTTAAATAATGGGATTGTTAATATCATACAGTGTTACATGGATTCTCTAAAGGAGAAGTTCTAACAAAAATGTTCAGATCATTAGCATTGTAAACATTGTTCTGCTTCTCCTGGAGGGCGTTTCAGTTTGGCCACTAGGTGGCGATCGCGCTATAAGAAGTACAGTTCTTTTTAAGAAGAAGAAAATGTGAGCAAAAAAACAGTTTTTTACATTGACCAAGCATTAGCTTTAGCTGTCCTATAAGAAATTCCATTAAACTTTAGCATCGAGCTAGCTTACTTTAGCTTTATGTGCTAAATTGAGCTATTTTTTTAAGAATCAATTATTGATCTATTAAGCTTGAATCCATTCAAATCGATTTTATCAATCCAGCCCTATAAGTTAGTAGCCCAAAGCTAACAAAAATGAACAATAAAACATATTTGGAAAGATTCTTTGGGGAGAAAAGAGCCAGAAAGGAAAAGGAATAAAAGTCTTTGATTTCAAAGAATAAACAGACAAATCCAGGAGTCTTCATTGATATGGAGTCATTGAGACAGTTGTTCTCGTGTAGCAGTAGCGGCTCTGTCTAATTCCCGGTGACAGACTCTCTGTCAGGTGATAAAGTTGGAGACACTGACGATTCACGTTTAGATCATATTTAGAAAATACCAGTTTTACGACAGCTGCATCGTTTTATTTTGCTTTTTGTATCCATCACACCTTAAAAGTCTGACGTAGCTGAAGTTAGCATTCAGTTGTTAGCCTCCACTTTGACATTTAAGGGAAAATCTTCATCGCAAAGTTCAAACATTTTAGAACATGAAGATTCAAACACATAAAGTTGCTGATTTGTGGAAACTTGTAACATAGATATTAGAGAATTTTCCTATACATAAAGGCTAAATTGAGTTCAGAAACTTTAGCACAGAAAATGTTCCTTTGTGTTGGAAAAAAAATACCCGATGAGTAAAGATTTATATAAAGATAAAATATGATTGATTTTTTTGCCCTGAAATGAAAGATAATTGGAGTCAGTTGAGAGTTAAAATGACCTTCTATGGGGAAAAATCATGTAATGTTTCCTTTATAGAATTTTTTTCAAATCGGAAACGAGTTCTGCATTGTATCTTCATCATCTGTAAAAAATAATAAAAATCTATTGATATTTTGAGACTTTTTTTTGAAAAAAAAAAATCTTTCAACAACAAAAATGTTTTATTTTGAATATATATTTTCAGAAACTGGTGGCTTAAAATTGTCGCTCCGTTTGGTCCAATCCGTGGAAATATTGTCAAATTTAAACCGGTCCGTGGCCTGAAAAAAGTTGGGGACCACTGAAATAAACCATAGCAGACATTTCTGATGTTTTTCTGTTACTCTAAGTTCTTAGGGTTAAATGTTTTTTTTAATATCTGTATTTTTTAAGCCATCAATAAGTCTCAAATTGTGACTTTAGAGAATGATGTTGCCCCGGCGGTCTCTAGCTTCACTCATCTTAAGATCTGTTTCCGTCAGAGTAGATAACCGTCTACACGCCAATGCTTATCATTTTTATAAACCCAACAGTGGTCCCTCGCTGTATCGTGGTTCATCTTTTGCGGTCTTGCTATTTTGCACTTTTTTGTGCAATTTCTTTTACGTTGTGTTTGGTTGTAGACTATCGGCTTTCTAATGTGTTCAGTTAGAAAAAATTGATTTAATAATACTTCATTAATTTTTTTCCCGTGGTGTTTTATGGCCTTAAAATGTCTAGAAATTAAAAATAAATTACTACTTTCTGGATTTCGTTAATCGTCGGTTATTTTTGTCAAAAACGTGGGATGACTTTATTTAAGTTTTTTTTTCCATTCTCACTTTTTGTCTTTCATTACTCTCTGTTATTGTTGGTAAAAGTTGAAGTAAAAATGAAAATGTTTTACAGGTGATGTGTAGATTGTATTTATTTTTTAATGCATTTTGCCGAATTATCTCTTCAATCTAATCTGAAATGCATGACTTGAGTTTCTGTTACAAGACGCACCAGTTTTTCAACAACCTCACTTTATCTTTTGAATTCCTGCCGGTTCTCACATGTGTTTTCAGTCTTTCTCCAGATACTTCATGCTTGTCGTGGTGATGTATTTGTTGCACATGAACTCTTTCTTTCTCTCTGTCCCCTCTCCTGTCATCCCATCCATGTGGGTGATTGTTCCTGCAAAACCTTGGTGATCAATAGAAACTTTTGGTATGCCAAAAAACAGAAACAACAAAAAAGAAAGTGGCTAAATGGCATTAGTGAAACTCTGCTTGGCGTGCTTGCTTTTCTGGCGTGCTTTGATAATGAGTGGTGTTTTTTTTTTTTTTTTTTTATTTGCATTCTCTCGATCTGGATATCCGCGGTTTGCCGTGTTTCCCATTCATATTGGTTTGTCTTTGCTCACCATTTTTAATCTGTGTTTAATAGCCTTCCCACAAACTGTGTTGGTGATGCACAAGATGCTCAGAGAAACTGTTGTCTTCATGGTGTGTTTCTTCTCACCCTTTTTTGAATAAGGCTACTAAATAACAGAACATGTGCTGAGTTTCTTGGCATGCATCACTTGTTTGCCTGTATGTTGTTTTGTTTGTGTGTTTGCCCTCTCTTTAGACAAACCTTAAACATTTTTGTAATGGCCTTTAAAAAACATATCCAGATGAGAGTTGACTGCCCATGTTCTTCTCCTCTGACTGACACCGTTGGTTTTTGTTTCCGACTGTTCATCCCGACTTTCCCTTCTCCTTTGATAGTGTTTGGTCTTAAATAAAACCTAGAATATCATTTTTGTAGGGAACAATCCACGCATACTTACTGTGTCTGTCTTATTTTCTATTTTCAGTTAAAGAGTTTCTAGCCAAAGCCAAAGAAGATTTCTTAGGCAAATGGGAATGCCCACCACAGGTCAGTGTGGTGAGAGGTCGAACGCTCGTCCTCAGCCGTTCTGTGTATTCTAACTGTCTGTTGCGTGTTCTTCACAGAGCACAACGTGTCTAGAAGACTTTGACAGAATAAAGACTCTGGGCACAGGCTCGTTCGGGAGAGTTATGTTGGTAAAACACAAAGGCTCAGAGCAATACTTTGCCATGAAAATACTGGACAAGCAGAAGGTTAGTGACGATTAATTCAATCACCTTTTTATGAATGTGTTGGTATTAAAAACTCTAAAGGGGCCATACCATGATTTAAGTTTTTTAGAGTGAACGATATCCATGTGAATTATGATATATTATCTTTGGAACACTAAAAAAACAACTTATGTATGAAATATTAGTTACTTTTGTTAACTGTTCTTATACCTGGAAGTAAAATCTCAATCTCTGAGGCTCCGCCTTTTGAGGTGCCGCCCACTTCATGACGTCCTCCTAGAGCCAGTATGTCACCCCCCAAAAATGAGGTGAAATTTTTTGATTTTTATTTTTTAATATTGATGTAGACCCACATACAGCACAGCTTGGGCGTTTTTCCTCCAAAGTTGGCACAGACAGAATGGTGATGGCTAATGGGTTCATTTTGCTGTGAAATAGTTTTCTCCCTTTGTACATCATGAAATAGTCTTCCCCCTCTTTCCACCAATAAATAGTCGGCTCCCTTTTTTTCTCCAGGAAATAGTCTTCCATCAGGAAATAGTTTACTCCCTTTGTACATCATGAAATAGTCTGCTCCCTCTTTTCCATCAGGATATAGTTTTCTCCCTTTGTCCTTCAGGATATAGTCTACTCCCTTTGTACATCATGAAATAGTCTGCTCCCTCTTTCCATCAGGATATTGTTTTCTCCCTTTGTCCTTCAGGATATAGTCTACTCCCTTTGTACATCATGAAATAGTCTGCTCCCTCTTTCCACCAATAAATAGTCTGCTCCCTTTTTTTCTCCAGGAAATAGTCTTCTCCCTTTGTACATCATGAAATAGTCTTCTCCCTTTGTCCATCAGGAAATAGTCTGCTCCCTTTTTCCTCCAGGAAATAGTCTTCTCCCTTTGTACATCACGAAATAGTCTTCTCCCTTTGTCCATCAGGAAATAGTCTTCCCCCTCTTTCCACCAATAAATAGTCTGCTCCCTTTTTTCTCCGGGAAATGGTCTTCCATCAGGAAATAGTCTACTCCCTTTGTACATCATGAAATAGTCTGCTCCCTCTTTCCACCAATAAATAGTCTGCTCCCTCTTTTCCATCAGGATATAGTTTTCTCCCTTTCTCCTTCAGGATATAGTCTACTCCTTTTGTACATCATGAAATAGTCTGCTCCCTCTTTCCACCATTAAATAGTCTGCTCCCTCTTTTCCATCAGGAAATAGTCTGCTCCCTAGTTTCCACCATTAAATAGTCTGCTCCCTCTTTCCACCAATAAATAGTCTGCTCCCTTTTTTTCTCCAGGAAATAGTCTTCCATCAGGAAATCGTCTACTCCCTTTGTACATCATGAAATAGTCTGCTCCCTAGTTTCCACCATTAAATAGTCTGCTCCCTCTTTCCACCATTAAATAGTCTGCTCCCTTTTATCCATCAGGAAATAGTCTTCCCCCTTTTATCCACCAGGAAATAGTTTGCTCCCTTTGTCTACCAGGAGATAGTCCACTCCCTATCTCCTGGCGTCTTCCCAATATCCCATCTTCTTGCTCCATTCTCGGATGCGTTTAGGATCCATCTCCCACGTCGTTTAGATTTCTCAACAGCCCATTCGCTCCTCTGCCACCACACGAAGTTTGAACGCTGAAGAATGAGCGTTTCTTGTCCATCTGCACAAACTCACCACACAGACAGCCGGCTGTTTGAGTTAGCCTGGGGGCGGAGCAGACTCTGTGACATCATCTCGTGAGGATCGTTTTTGTGGGTATGGGAGGGGCTGCTGCTGAGAGCTCAAGTTTTTAAAGGATATCTTAGAAACAGATGAAAATACCGCTTTCAGGTTCTTTATAGTGAGGAATGACCAGTAAAATACACTTAAAACCTCAAAAAGTAGAATTTTATGGTATGGCCCCTTAAATAAATCCTAAAAAGGAAAACTTTATTTATATTTTATCTCTTTTTCTTCCAGGTGGTGAAACTCAAGCAAATAGAACACACATTAAATGAAAAAAGGATATTACAAGCTGTGAGCTTTCCATTCCTCGTCAAACTTGAGTACGCGTTTAAGGTACAGTGAGGTTAACTCTTAAGAATAATGTTTAGATTAAAGAAAAAGTTCCTTAATTAGACTTTATTTTCAGGACAACACCAATTTGTACATGGTAATGGAATACGTTCCTGGGGGGGAGATGTTCTCACACCTAAGACGAATCGGGAGGTTCAGGTGAGATTTTTTCTTATCAACTAAAGGTCAGAGATCGACTGATATGTTTATAGTATTTTTTTCCCAAGGCCAATGCTAGTTATTAGTAAGCATATTTTTAACGCGGCGTCTTTTTCTTCTCAGTGAACCTCACGCGCGATTCTACGCGGCTCAGATCGTGCTGACGTTTGAATACCTACACTCGCTAGATCTCATTTACAGAGACCTGAAACCCGAGAATCTTCTCATCGACCACCACGGCTACATCCAGGTCAACCTCCACTCTGTCATTTCTTTTTGTCACCTGGAACCTCCTTTCCTACAGTTTGTCCCTCCTTCTTCCAGGTGACAGACTTTGGATTTGCCAAGCGAGTAAAAGGGAGAACCTGGACGTTGTGTGGAACACCGGAGTACCTGGCTCCTGAAATCATCCTCAGCAAAGCAAGTATTTCTTCAATTGTCCCGACGTTTACCGCGCTCAAATCTGTTTTTACTTTAACTTGAAACCAAACTTCAGGAAATACGACTTCTTTCTTCTTCTAACCTGTTGTTTGGTCTGTTTATCTCTACCAAAATATTTAATACAATCTCATTTAATATGAAATAATTTCTCATAAAAAATATTCTTTGTTCTGAAAAAACAGTTAGTGAATTCACTTTTGGAAAATAAGTTCAGGATTTCTAACAAAACCGTTTTTATCTACATTAAAAAAAATCTATAAAGAAAAATTATTTGTATTTTTAAGTGAGGATTGGCCCATATTTTTATTTTTATTTTTAAATTAAGCTTTTCTCCAAAATCCAGCTGGAAATGCAGCTTTTTAGTGAAAAAAAAGAAATTAATTTTTCATTTTTTTCATGATAATCTCTAATCAATCAATCGATTATTTATTTATTTAGCACCTTTAGATCTTCCGTTTATCTGTAAGAAAGGATTTAAAGATCTTAACTTCCTGTCAATACTTTACTTTAATAATGTTGGTTCAAGAAATGAGTGATTTTAAAAAAGTTTTGGGGAAGAATTTAGAATAATTTGAATTTATAATTTATTAAATTAAAAAAATAAGGATTTAGAATAGAAATGACACCCTATAAAGTTCAATTTCATAATTGTTTTTCACTTTTAAATAAAAATCAATTTTATTTAGTACTATGAAACATAGAAATATTATACTCTTATTTTGTTTCATGTCCAGTTCTGAAAGTTACATTTTAGAGATGCTTACAATTTTTTGTTTTGTTTTTTTTATTTAAAGTCAATTTTCAAGCCTTAAAACATATTATTAAAATTCATTTTTTAGCGTAACAAATTGTCATTTTTGTGTTAAAAAAAAGTTACTTTTTACACCTAACAGAGATGACCTGTGGAGAAAATACAAGAATAAACAAATAAACATTGTTTACAAGTCCCAGACCTCCAGTCTTTACATGAAACTGGAAAGGTCATATTTTCATCTAGAAGTTTCCAAACTTCTTTTTATAACAGTTTTATTGAAAATACTCTGATTAAAACGTCTCTGAAGAACATTCATCCACAGAGTAACTGTTGTAACTCGTGATGAATCCTAAATGTTGTTTGTTGTGTGAGGAAATGCTTTTGCTGATCAGAGAAAAGTAATCGTGGTGACTTGGTGCTTCCTGGTTTCAGGGCTATAACAAAGCGGTGGACTGGTGGGCTCTGGGCGTCCTCATCTACGAAATGGCGGCTGGTTATCCTCCTTTCTTCGCTGATCAGCCTATTCAGATTTATGAAAAGATCGTGTCTGGAAAGGTAGGAAAGATTTTAGATTCAGAGACTTTTCTTTCTCTGGTAGAGAAAACTACAGTCAGACTTTTTTTAACGTCCTGCTCCAGGTGCGGTTCCCCTCCCACTTCAGCTCGGATTTGAAAGACCTGTTGAGAAACCTGCTGCAGGTGGACCTGACCAAACGTTACGGCAACCTGAAGAATGGCGTCAACGACATCAAGGGCCACAAGTGGTTCGCCACGACGGACTGGATCGCAATCTACGAGCGGAAGGTGAGGAAACGCGTGAAAACTCATTATTACTGACACATTTATTCATTTGTTTGGGGGTTTTTGGATAATTTTTTAAGTTTTACATTTAATTTGTTCATTTTTGCAAAAAGAAAGTGAGATTTTGGTTATTTTAAAGATCCACTCAGATGAAAATAAGGATTTTAGTGCATTTTTCTGATGACATGTATAAAGAACATGAAGCTTGAAAATGAATTTATGAGTATTTCTTTATTCAAGTTGTGAATCAGGAACAGACAAAAAAAGCTGTTTGAAAAGATTGTATTTTTTTACTAAAGAAGACGGTGTGTGGGTCACTACCTCCCACCTCCGCTCCATTCTGATGCATCCACTCGTAGACAAATAGATCCACGAACGTCTTTGTTTTCCTCGTGCTGGAGCACGGCTGGATCGCTCCAGGAGTGCTCGCCGTTTTTGTTGCACCACGAATGTGAGAACTGGAGTTTCTGTTTCTGTTATGCTTCCTTCTTTATAATTTATTTATTTAACTGGTTAATTTGATTGAGATACATTTTTGTCTTTCTTAGGTAGTATAAGATTCCATTTCTTTTATTTTTTGATGTTGAGCTTATTGATTTATTTTATCAGATTAATAATAATATACATTAAAGCTGCTGAGGAAAACTTGTGATGTGCGATATTACATCAGTATTCTTATGACTTGCGATACGTTAAAAAAAACAAATAAGTAATTCATGATTTCCATTTGACTGCAACATTTTTATTTAAATAAAAGTCAACATGACTTATCCTCCAAACGACTCTCGCCTACACAGGAGAATATAAAAGAGCTCCATTGATTGGTCAGTGATGTGAAGGGTCAATTAGTCAAATTTGATTTGTTAAATACTTTAAGCAAACATGAGACTTTAAAATTGTGTGTAAACATTTAAAATAACCATTTATCACAGCTGACGTCATCTTTTGCATAGACTGTAGGGCTGCCACGATCGGTCGACTAATTGACTATTAAAATATAATAATTTAATAGTCGAATTCAAATTCATTCATTATTTGTATTATATGGAGTCATAGTGTAGTAAAGTTGAAAATTATAATGGCGTTATGCTAGCTATTTTTGCATTTATTACGTTTTTTAGGCTATTTTGGAGTTTAGCTAATATTTTTAGCTGTTTTGGCTAATTTAGGTTTTTTTTATTTTTACGCTAATTTGGCCTTTAACTAATATTTTAGCTCGCTATCAGCTTCAGCGTTTTCAGCTATCCTCACTCGCATCTTTAGCTGCCAAATTCAGCTCACAGCATTCACACTAGTGTGAATATATCTAGTTTTTAGTTAGTTTAAAGCTAATGATGGTTAACATGTGCTTTACATCCACTTTGTGAATGACCAGATTAGTCGACTAATCAGAAAAAATAATCGGTGATTAGTGGATTATTAAAATAATCGTTTGTGGGAGCACTATTAGGCTGAAATCACCATGATGATGATAAATTTGTGATTTATTGTGTTGACCTAATCTAAATTTAGATACATGAGTAGATCGTTTGGTTGGTGTCTGTTAACCAAAGAAAAGGTCACAGAAAACGGCAAAAGAGAGAATAAAAAGAACAAAAATCAGACAATACTTTTGATTAGGATTTATTTATCATCAGAATCTAAGTGAAATCCATCTGCATTGATCTGTGTTGCCTAGTGTGGTTCACAGGTGATGAGTTCTACAGGATAGCGACCAAACCAGAAAAACATTGTGAGAAATGTGTGAAGAATCCTTTGATAAAGTCTGAAAAATGTCATCAAAACTTCCTTCAAACTTCAGTTTGTTGAGGAGAACCAGATCAAAGTATCTGCAGGTGTAGAAGTCTCTGACAGCTACAGTAATGATAAACTTAAGTTTATTTGGTTTGTATTTCCAGATGTTTCTGTTGACCAGCTGTTCAAAATCAATTAGAAACTTCTCTGATGATTATGAATATTTCAGTAAGTTTGGTTGATTTTCCTGATGTCAGCAGAGAAACATGAACTGATTTAAAGGATTCTCTATAAATGTGATGAACTCCAGCCGGCCTTTAGCTGCTCACCAGTCGAGCGTGTTGTTTTGTACATAAATATACCATGTTTTCTTTTTTATCTTTTGTAATGAAAACTAAACAAACTCCATGTTTAGTAAATGTCGCCCTCATGGAGGCGGATGGATGAGTTTGAAGAAACTCAAAAGCTTCACATTTATGAACATTTCTGCACTTTAGCATATTGGAAAGAGATGTTCATAATGGATTTTTTCAAAAATCATTTTGGTTAAGTTAAAAAAATTAAGAAACTAAACTGAAATTCAACACAAAGACAAATTTTATTTTGGTAGGAAGAAAACATCGACATGTTTGATTATAGAAAAAAATAGGCTGAACTTGTGTTTGATGATCTTTCTTTTTTCAAAGAATCGTTCCTTTTTTTTAACTCTTACAATGATACAAAAAAAGTTGCCTGAAATAGGAAATGGACACTAATCCTAAGAAGAAAATAGCAAAATGATCTGTTCATGCAGAAAGTCATTTTTATTTAACAAAGAATCTTAGAAAAAAGTATTTTTTTCTAAGTGTTTCTTTCAAGTTTGTCTCCAGTTGTAGTTTATTGTAGTGACAAAAAAACCAAATGTGAACAAAGTGATAAAACTGTCTTAGTGCAAGTTGACCGATTTTTTAATTAATCAAATCAATCTTTATTTAGAGAGCACTTTTCCAACGATTGTAGCTTCACATTAAAAACATTTCCAAACTTAAAAGCCGTCTTCACTCTTCATAAAATCTAGAATTAGCTCTAATTACTAGAAAATGAATCTAAATTTGTTTCCAAAATAACAACAATGAATGCCAATTTAACTTATCAGCATTTAATGAACTTTAAAATAACATTTGTTAAATTGAAACACAAATAACAACAATTAGTTTTTTTTTCCCTCAAATTTCTGATCAGCACCAAACTTGAGTTCAGAGAATATTCTGTTCTGGAAGGGCTTAAAAATGAAAGTTTATGTTGAATTAAAGCTTGACCTTTTGTAGAGACTCACAACTGGATCATGTGACGAGAACGTTTTAAAATGATGTCGATTTAAGTTACAGTCCGATCATCTTAGATGATTGTAGATGGTGAATCGAGCTCAACGATTCAACTACAATCCTTACTTTTTAATATAATGTTTGTACAGTTATATGTTTGTCTTTTTACTGGATGTATTAAATTAAAACATGCATTAAATCACCATCATTTATACTTTTATTTAGAGCATGAGATCAGAATCAACAAAACTAACACAAAAGCACATTTAGACAGAACGAGAAATGCTGTTTGTCATTTTTAACAAGTTTGTTTTTGGGTCAAACTTCTGGTTAAGTTCAACAGCAACATAAACAACATAAACATCACTGTTGTTTTGGATCATTTAACAACAAATCCTGAAAATATTCTAGACAGTTTTTCGATTCTCAAAGTTCTGTACTTTACATTCTGAAGAATTGCATTTTGGTGCAAAGCTGTCATGAAAAGCCTCTTTTCTCCACTGCAGAATCAGCTGGAATCACGTTAATGGTGTAAACGGTTGAAGAGTTATCATAACCAACAGAATGTAAAACCTGCAGCTAAAGCTTTTTTCATAACTTATGTCAGTAAATGGAACTTCACTCTCATTTTTTTCAATGACAAAAAAAAACACTTGTGACTCTTACTTTGAAAATAGGAAGAGTCACCAAGACTTTATTTTGAAGGTTTGTTTTCTTCGGTGGATGGTAGCGCTGCGCATTCAGATTATTTTTAGTTTATTAACTTAAAATCCAACATTATTCTACATTTCAGAGCAATAATTTTTCCCAATTCTTTTTTTTTAATACTGCATTCTGCTATATTTATAAAAATCTTGGACATCGTAAATATTCTCCAATTTTCTGGAGCAGACTGCGAGTATCCAGATACTTTTACACCCCAAGTTCCCAGGAGTTTTTTAACTAGAGTATTCTGTTTTTAACCAAAATAAAAAAAACAACACTGTTTTCTAGGACATAGTTTCTGCAGAGCGGCAGTAGTTCATCAGAAATTTGCCTCCAGTTGTGGGCGGGACTATTGATGCAGAGCAACCCCCTCCCCCACTTCCTGTTGTAGCAGGAAGCTCGTGGCCAGCCCAGCGTATTTTCTATGTCACAAATAGGCTTTTTTTCAAACTGAGTTTTATTGAACCGATTTACAAATACTTGGAAAAGAAATTCTCAGAAGTATAATTTTAAGCTTAAATGTCTTTTATGTTTGTCCTCCATGATTAAAAAAAAATCCACTAGAACATTTTAAAGGGTAACCAAACAGGGAAGTTGGAGGTTGACTCCGCCCACAGCTGAAATGTGAAAATACATTCACGAAAAAAAGTAATAAAGACAATTAATCTATAAGAACTGAGACTGGTTCTTCAGGCTCTGAGGGTCTGAGCAGGGGGGGTAAACCTCGGAGGAAGAACAACCTGCGGTTCTGGAGAAGATCTCTCCCGCCGACCACGGTCGCAGAACAAAACAGGAAAGGTTCAACTCCTACTTTCCAGAAAGAGTAACAAAACACACAGATTTCCTTCATTTAGCGCCCGTCGTTTCTGATCAGCATCCCCTCAAACTACAAGAACTGTTGGACACCGTTTCCCACAATACATTGTTTTGTAGTCTTCAAGGCGGCCCAGATTTCCAGCTGCCTCAGTAGGCGCCTTGCACCCGCCTCTTTCTTGCGATATTTTCATGATTGACAGGTGATGTTAGAGCAAAAACTACCCATCATGCACCACAATCCAGGCGATCTTCTCGGCGCTGCGTCCGCCTGCATGATCTCAAACACATCTATCATTACGGAGCTGCAGATCGTGACGCTGTACTTTTGAAGTAATGTCGGACTTAAACGTAATACCAGATTCAACCTATAGGGGGCAGCACACAGACGGTTTTTGAGTATATTTTCAAAAAATTAAACAGTTTTATTTCAGTTTGTCAAAAATGTTGCAATTACCAACATTAAATCCCCATTAATAGAAGTTAATAGCCAAAAGAAAGTTGATTTAGGGTTAAAAACACCAAAAACATTGTGTAAAACTCAGTCTAAAACTCTTATTTTTCCCCTGCAGGTTGAAGCTCCTTTCATACCAAAGTGCAGAGGTCCCGGCGACACCAGCAACTTCGACGACTACGAAGAGGAGGAGATCCGCGTGTCTTTAACAGAAAAGTGCGGGAAGGAGTTTGCAGAGTTCTAGACGGCGTGAGCGTGGATATATCAGGGAAACGAAGTGGGATCTTTGCACTCTTCAAAAAAGACTTGGGATGGAGCAAAGACCGTGTTTTTTTTTTTTTTTTTCAAATCTACGTAGTCCCTTCATTCCACAAGGCTACATCCGGCTGAATGAGGTCAACACAATCCTCAGGTGCCCATAACCTCTCACTGTCTCATACACCTGGGTATTAAAGCAGACAAATCACTCTTCTTTTTTCTTTTTTTAATGCATATGTTTTTTACTTTGGAGAAGTCTGTTGGTCTCTTTTTAACCCCAGTTTGACATACGGTGACTTTCAAGAAAAGCGGCGGTCGCCGCTGACCTTCCCGTGGCTGTTTGTGCGTCTTCCCTCCCGCCATCAGCAGAATCAGATTTCGATCCGGAGTTTCGTCTTTGGTTCGTACGTCAGTTCGAAAGACATCCGATTAAAGCATGACCAAATAGAAAAATTCTGAGTGTCACAAGAAGGAGAGGTCGTTTCCTTTCTTTGCTTTGCCTTAGAGACTCCGCCCCCCAAACAGCAGCGTCCAATCACTCTCCATCATCCGAGCGCGGCACAGCACGCTACTGCAGAAAACGACAAACCTTGCATCTGTAAAGCAGAGGTTCACTTGTTTGTGTGATCCGTTGGGGTCGTAGTTACACGTCATCGTTTGCTATATCGTTTCTTTTTTTCCTTCTCTGTCACTGTTTTTAATCCCTAGATTTCAGGTCTGCTTTGGACCCTTTGTTACGAGTCTGTGGAACAGTGAGACTCCTGTCAATGGAAAAAGAATGAAAGATGATTTTTATTGAGTGTTTTTGTAAAGTTGCAACAACCCGTGTGAAGTGTTTGGGTTTTGTACCTCAACACTATTAGCCTAATGAGAATACATAATCCACAACGAGAGGAAATAATCCCAAAAAGCAGGATGGCGAGAATAATAAACGTACCGCCTCCCGTCTTTCACCGCCCCCAAGTTTTTCATTCTTGTCAAAGAATGTAGATTTGCAACTTCTAGTTACGTGTTTGAAAGCTTGAATTCAAGGTAAATTTGTCCTCACGATGCACTGGCTAAATGAAAGACCGCTCCTTCATATCACATATAATCTTGTTCTTGTTGAGCTCATTGCATTATACGTATATGCATTGTTTCATATATGTTTTTATTTATACACATTAGAGATGCTAATAAATTTTATTTTTAAAACTCTTGAGGTTTGAAATGTGCTCTTTCATTTGAAGGCTGGTTTTCTGCTTTAAAAAAGTCGGTTCACTCATTTAAGTTGATTTATATTTTATAGTTTGGAGAAGTTCAAAGGTTAAATCCAATAATAAAGCAAAACTAAAGCAAAAATGACTAAAAATGAAGTGATAAATGGAAGAGGAGGATTAAATGAGGTCTGCATGAGCTGGTTAAGGTTTATAGGCACTTTGTGTAACTACACTACAGATTGAAATGTTACTATACCACCTAAAATATAGTAAATAGAATACTTTTAATAAGAAAGCTGTGCTCTGCAGTACATTTAAAAACAAAAAAAACACTTTTTTTTTTAAATATTGCAGTAAAAGGTAAGTACTTTTTTTCTTTATTTTTAAATCAAGTATATAAATCTCTGTTTTAACTTAACAAAAAATCTAAATCTACATTCTGGTGTCTTATATCTAATAACAAAAAGGAAAACTGGAGAAATGGTTCAAAATGTGAGCAGTGTAGAAAAAATTGAAGTGAAACCTGGAAAATAAATGACGGCAGAACTGAATAATTTTAATACCCGTAAGTACAAAAAGGGAAATACTTATTTATTGGATGTTTAATTTAGAAAAAGATGGCAGGTATGAGACTATTGTACTTTTATTTGTTATTTTATTATTCTTTGAAAATTAGGACATTAAATATTTTTGAAAACATTATTTACATTTCACAGGAGATGATTAGTCCCATGGAGAAAAAAAAAACAATGGGAATTTCGAGTTTAAACAGAATTCTGACTTTTTTCTCAGATTTTTCAACTTTAATTTTAGATTTCTATATTGTTTTAAAATTAAAGCCAAATTTCCAAACAACAAATTACTATTTTAATCGATATTAAACTTGGAATTACTGAATTCAATTTCTGGAGTTAAAGTAGATTTTTTTTATTATTTCTGTTGATATTTTTATCACTGGTAATGAGAATATGAAGGATTAAGCACGCTTGGAGTCTTATCTTATAATTTTAAGGTTAAAATCGAGACTCTGAGATGAAATATCAGAATTCTTTAAAAAAAAAAAGTTTAATTTCCATCTCCCAGTTCATGTATTTATGAGCAGTGCAGAAATGTTTTATAATAAATTAAGACCAGGCATTTTAAACGTTTAAATCATACTATTCCCGTGGGAACGTGTCCGATTAAAAAAAAATCTTAACACTGTAGAATGAAAAAAATAACGGATTTTTTTTTTTTTTTTTGCGACAGTTTTTTTCGACGTTGCCGTAAACTGCTCGAAGAGGATGATGGTTAATGTAGTAAAATAGTGGGCACGTGGGCTGCCGACTGCGTAGTTGATTCTGGTGGGAAAAATGGCGGGTCTGGAGCTGCTGTCCGATCAAGGATACCGGTTGGACGGAAGAAAAGCCACCGAGCTGCGCAAAGTTCAGGCCCGCATGGGGGTGTTCGCTCAGGCCGACGGTTCCGCATATCTGGAGCAGGGGAACACCAAAGCCCTGGCGGTGGTTTACGGCCCGCATGAAGTGAGTGGCGCGCGCGTGGAGAGCTGACGTAAAAACCACCGTTCTAGCAGCCACAGAAAAGATGCGAACTGCGTTAAACAAACGTTTAGTTCATATTTCTATGTAATATGTCAAATTTAAAGGTATATTTAAATTTATTTATTGGCTGTAGTATAATATGTTTCCTTCAAAGCATTATTTTGTAATAGCAACACAAAATGTTTACCTATCATCTGGTTGGGTTCTTACTGATGATAACTCAATTCAAATGTTCTTAAACCATTCAGGAAAATAGGGCTGCTACGATCGGTCGACTAATCGACTTTTAAAATACTCGACAACTAATTTAATAGTCGATTAGTCGTTACTTTATATTATTTAAGGTTTTCTAGGCTATTTTGGAATTTAGCTAACATTTCAGCTGCTTGCTTGCCATTCCAGGTAATTTATGAATTCTTTTCAGTTTTTTTAGGCTAATTTAGAGTTTAGCTAATATTTCAGCTGCATGAAAGCTACTTTGACGAACTTTGGCTTTTTTTTTGTTGGTTTTTCAGTCTATTTTGGAGTCTAGCTAATATTTTTGGCTAATTTAGACATTTTTTGTTTTTTTCAGCTACAGAGTATTTCTGTATTCAAATCATTTAAAAAACATTTTATTGTTTTATTATTACTGTTAGATAAGCACATTAGCATGTAATCAGAGAACTCTGTTATAAGTGACGGGAAGGGTGACGGGGTTGCCCCATGTCAGCGATGTCTCTCTGAACTCAGACATGGAATTTCATATGAACCCCTGCCGCTCTGCAGAAACTATGTTCCAAAAAAGTTTTTGATTTTTGCTAAAAACTGCATAATTTTTCCTGAGATCCTTTGGCTGAATGATTTAAAAACACTAAAACGTAAGTTAAAAATATTATTAATAGATAAAAATGACAAGTTCTCAGCCAGATTTTCGTAGCCGTTTTTGATAATTTTGTTAAATCTTCTTTTTTTTTTAAGGTTTTGAGGGTTCTTCTGTTTATTTCTTGCTCCTTCTCCAGATTCGAGGTTCTCGTAGTCGAGCTCTTCATGACAGAGCCGTCATCAACTGCCAGTACAGCATGGCCACGTTCAGCACGGCGGAGAGGAAGAGGAGACCGCACGGAGACAGGAAGTCCACGGAAATGAGCCTTCACCTGAAGCAGACGTTTGAAGCTGCCGTGCTGACCGAGCTCTACCCACGCTCCCAGATAGACATCTACGTCAAGGTTGACCTTGGATTTATAGGAGGATACTGCGCTCTACTCATTTGTTAAAAACTAACATCTCTTTTTGTTCCAGATTCTTCAGTCCGACGGAGGAAACTACAGCGTGTGCGTGAACGCCGCCACGCTGGCAGTGATCGACGCGGGAATCCCGATGAGGGACTACGTGTGCGCCTGCACAGTGGGCTTCGTGGATGAAACCTCTCTTGCCGATCTTTGCTATGCGGAGGAGAGCGGAGGGGTGAGCTCTCTGGCTTTGGCGCTCCTGCCCCGGGGAGGACAGATCGCTCTCGTCCAGATGGATGCCAGACTGCATCAGGACCACCTGGACACTCTGATTGAGGCGGCAATGACTGCTTGTAAAGGCGTGAGCAAAGTTCTGGATCAGGTGGTCAGGCAGCATCTCCAGGAAGCTTCTACACTGCAGGAATAAAGATGGTGAAGGAAAAACGAAACAAAAGGATTTCTTGGATCAACACTCTATTCTTAACATTTGATATATTTGTGCATAAAGAAATAAATGTGAATGTATTGTTTCTTTGGGTTCTTATATGTTGTATCAACTGAGAACTAAAGTGTTTTGTTCTATAAAATCTGTGAGAAACAACATCAGTGCTTTATATATTAAAATATATTAAAGCTTTTCTTTCAGAATAATGAAAACAATCTTTTTTGTGATTAACACATTCAAGAGAGTATATATATAGAGAGAGAAACATTAGATAATTTTTATGCCAACATCTTTCACCAAAACAATGATTCTTGATGTGTTAATATTTTTAGTCGTTTTAATATTATTTTATTTGAATTGTTTTGTTGGCAGGCTATTCTTCTGTTGTTTTTGCTAATAAAAATGTATTTTTTTATGTCTTTAAACAAGTTTATAAGATTTTCTGCCCGTTACTAAAATTTTACAGAAACAAAACATGTTTTGTATTGCGTTAAGTTAGTGTTAATATCATATTTTAAAATAACTAACTTTTTGTCATAATTGCATCTTTACAGTACTTTTTAACTAATTATTGATAAAAGAAACTGTTGAACTGGGCTTCACACCAGGGCAGCAAGAACACACTGGGACACAGTCTGCAGTCAGATCATACTATCACCTGTTTATTGGTGCAGGAAAGTTTAAATAGACAATGACATGACAAGGAAAACACCTGAGAACAATCTTCAATAATTGGGAGCACACCCATTGGACAATCAACCTGACAACAGAAACGTTACTATAGTTGTAAATATTCATACATTAACTCGCGGATTTTAATAAATATGTATTTTATTTTGAGCGGAAGTACATTTTTCCTGAGCGGAAGTTGGTACGCATAATTAACGTTCCCACCGGAACAAGGAAACAGCAGACGGGGGAAAACAGATGCGGCGCTTCTGCAAGTGGATTTGACCGTCTCTCAGGTACAGTTTTTTGGTTCTGAAAATATCATACTTGTATAAATAATATTACACTTCCGACCGAAGGTACATCGACAATTTTAACGATGCTAGGTTGTCGTAAAGCTAGCAGTAAGCTAACTGTCATTCATGTAGTTGACTGAATCGATGAATTCGCTATTGTACATATATTCTGTCATTGACCGCACTCGTTTACAAATCAAAAATAATTCTAAATTATGTGTTCCTGTGTGGCGGTAGTACTTGTGGACTCATCCATAAATCAGTGCAGAGGTTTCTCTTGTGGAGGCCATACCACTCCGGAGTGAGAGTGAATCCCAGCATGCTCTTCGCCCTGCCCCTAACTTTTAACTGTCAATTTATGACTCCTGAGCTAAAAGTAACTTTTAATTATTTATTATAATATTTATTTCTGCAAACAAGAAGGAAAGGGTGAAGGGATCCTTTCCAGGGGGATAACAACAAATCTTTCAGTGTTTCAGATTAAGGTTTCAACTGTCAGTTTTCTACCATCTCTATCAAAAAGTAAAATCTCATGTACAAGCAAGATTTAAAGAATCCGATTCATATCTTAATCTTGGGAAGGCTATTGGAACGGGCCTCTTTGTCAAAAATGACCGTGAAGCAGGAGAAGGAACCATATCCCTCCTATTCTCAATGTTTTCTAACAGTTATATGTCACATTTTCGTGATTTTAAAATACTGTCACTTAAAAAAAATTTCACTCAAACACCTGTCGGATCTTTGAGATCTGCAGGAATCAATCAGCTGGTAGAACCTCCAGAATGAAGCAGGTTTTAGAAACTGTGCTGCACATAGATGGAAGCATCTTTCTGAAGAACTCTGATTGGTTTTATGTTGAAGTCCAAACTCCTTTCTTTCTGTTTAATAAAAGAAAAAAAAATCTTACAATTTCATTTAAAATTCTTTTATTGTTAACTTTTTCAGATCTTAACTCATTTTTTTTAATATATATTTTTTTCAATCTTCCCTGTGTTATTATCCCTTTATCTGCCCAAAAGAAGAAAAAAATGTATTTTATTTTGCTGCTTATTGCCTTGATACGGAACCCCTAAAGGGACATAATAATAAAAAAACACAGAAGTAAAAACATTTTTTTTCTGAAACTACTTAGGGGCTCTGTAAAAAAGAAAAAAAAATTGAAGGAAAAAAGAAAAGAAAGAAAATGGTTATTAACTGGTGTGCAACATTTAATAACCAGAATTCTTTTTTATATATATATTTCCATTTTTTCTAAATAAAAAAAAACAAATTACTTAAAATGTTTTTCTTCAATTTCCCTTTAGGGCTTCCATATCTCAATACTTTTAAAAACATGTTTTCTAAATGTTTCCCACTGTTTGGTTGAACAGGGTTAAAGCTCTTGCATTTCTTGTCCTGCATAGCTCTTATTTTGAAAGGGTTCCCCTTATAATAGGGTTAAGGAGGAGGTCTGATAGTGATCTGTAGTTTTTCTGGTTCCAGATTTCCAGGAGAACAACATCATGGGTCTGCTGTCGGACCCCAACAGAAGGCAGGCTCTGATCAACCTGCTGACCCGCCTCAACGCTCCAATCTGGTGAGACTTTTTTCTCTCCTATTTTTGACTTTAGTTTTCCCTGTTGTTGTTTTACATTTCTCAACATCTTTCCTTTTTTCCTCATCAGTTTTGTCTGCTACTTTGCGGGTGTGGCTTGGTTCATGGGGCTGGCGTTCGAGCCGTTCACCCTGCGGACCTACATGTCCGAGAACGCCATGGGGTCCACCATGGTGGAGGAGCGCTTCCCTGCAGGCGAGAGGGCGCTGGCCACAGGAAGAGAGTTTGCTGCTCACAAGAAGAAAGTCGGGTAAAAATCACTGCGTTAAGACAGAAACCTGATTTTAATCTAGTCATGAGCTCAGCAGTGTGACGCCCCGTTTGATTCCTCGTCAGTGGGATGCCGGTGGACTGGCTGGTGAAGACCATGCAGGCTCGAGGGCTGGAGGTTTTCACGCAGAGCTTCTCTCGGACGCTGCCGTTTCCTGATGAAAACACTGAGCGATACGTATGTTTTTGATGGAATTTATGTTCAAAACTTCCACTTTGGTTGTGTTTTTAGTTGGTGAAAATCCCCTTTTTTATCTTTTTTCCAGGTTGTAAAAGGTACAAATGTTTATGGGATTCTCCGAGCACCGCGAGCTCCTCGGACTGAAGCGCTGGTGCTCAGTGCTCCCTGCACTCCAGGGGACAACAACAACCAGGCTGTGGGTCTGCTGCTCGGCTTGGCTCATTACTTCCGGAGTGAGTGCAGTAACAGTGGAGCTAGAGTCTGGCGATAGGATGTGTAGAACGATGTATCCAAGGCTTTACCTGAATCATTTTTACTTTTTTTGACTTGAGCATGACTTGGGGGGGGGGGCTACCTGAATATTAATTCACTGTAATAAAATGGTAAAATTCATTTTGTCTAATGACAGGGCTGCCACGATTAGTCGACTGATCAACTATTAAAATAGTCGACAACTAATTTAATAGTCGATTAGTTGTGATTTTATATTATATTGACTCAAAGTGTAGTAAACTTGATAGTTATAATGGCATTCTTCTAGCTTTTTGGACTATTTTGGCATTTATTAAGGTTTTTTAGGCTATTTGGAGTTTAGTCAATATTTTAGCTACATCCTAGCTATTTTAGCTAATTTAGGATTTTTTTCAGTTTTTTAGGCTAATTTGGCATTTAACTAATATCTTAGCTGGCTATCAGCTTCAGCTTTTACAGCTATTAACTTCAGCGATTTCAGCTTTCAGGCTAATTTGGAGTTTAGCTAACATTTCAGCTCCATTGTAGCTGTTTTGGCTAATTTCGGATTTGTTTTAGGCTAATTAAAGTTTAACTAATATTTCAGCTAAATGCTGCCTTTTTCTTGTAATTTAGAGAAATCTTTTTTCATTTTTTAGGCTAATTTATAGGTAAGCTAATATTTCAGCTACATGCTAGTTATTTTGGCTAATTTAGGATTTTTTTTTTTACTTTTTAGACTATTTTGGAATTTAGCTAATATTTCAGCTACACGTGGATTGCTTACATTACATGCTAATTGAGGCTTTTTTTGTTTCTTTCAGCTGTTTTTGAATTTAGCTAATATGTCAGGACCATGCTAGCTGTTTTGGTTAACTTAGGCTTTTTCTTTTTTTGATTTTTAAGCTATTTTGGAGTTTAGCTAATATTTCAGCTACATACTAGCTGTTTTGGCTAATTTCACTTTTTTAGGATAATTTGGCATTTAACTAATATTTTAGCTAGCTATCAGCTTCAGCAATTTCAGCTATTAATTTCAGCCTCTTCAGCTATCAGCACTAGCATTTTCAGCAGCCAAATTCAGCCTACAGCATTCACACTAGCATTATTGTAGGTAATGTTATATATCTAGTTTTTAGTTGGTTTCAAGCTAATAATGGTTAAGATGTGTGTTTTACATCCACTTTATGCCTGACCTGACTAGTCGAGTAATCGGAAAAAATGATTGGTGATTAGTCGACTATTAAAATAATTGTTTGTGGCATCACTACCTAATGATCACAATGTTAAGCAGTTTAATTGTATCTCATATATAAGTTGCTTTTACCCAAGCAAATTTATAATGCTTTTATTTTGGTAAATTAAAAAATATTTGTTTTTAAAGGAAACAACCACTATTGTCCGATTTCCAAAACAAAGTATTTTTCAGTATAAGAGAACAAAAGTGGAAATCAAAAGTAAGACGCTGTAGGACGCCCATAAATAGTTTCTGATATATCAACATTTTAAATCAACACAAGTATCGCCAAATGAAGTATCGCGATATATTGCCAAATCGATGTTTTACCTTCACCCCTAACTGTAACAAATCAGACACTTGTCACATTTTTATTTCTTTAAATAATCTCTGTTTAACAGATCAGGTTTACTGGGCCAAAGATATTATCTTTCTCGTGAATGAGCACGATCTGATTGGGATGCAGGCCTGGCTGGAGGGCTACCACCACACCAACGTCACAGGTGAGCTCCTGCACCATCCATCAAGCAGTAGACACTCAAAATGCGTTATAATTCCCAAATGCATCATGAAAATGGAAAATTAAATGAGTGCAATGAGCATAAGTGCAGGGCCAGCCCTGGGCATGGGCGACCTAGGCAGCCGCCTAGGGCACCATCTGCTGGATGGGTCAACAATGATTATATACTATTTTTTTTTGTTAAACAGTTTGATGCTCCACTCACTTCATGCAAAAAATAATAAAAAAGAAATAATTAAAATCCGTAAATGAAATAGCTCCAAAGTTTGATGTAATCAATAACTCTGCAGTGCTATGCCCCTCCCTCTCTGTCATTGCTTCTAAGCTGGGGGTTTGTCACTGTAAATTGAAGATTGAAAGCAACAAATGAAAAATGAAAAGGAAAGTTGAAACTACAAATTAACATTTAATGTAATTTAATTTATTTTTTCTAATTGTCAAAAATTCCTTCAAGTTTTCAATATGTATTTAAGCTAAGTTTAAGTTAAGGGACCCTGCAGAGCGCCTCCTTCTCTCTGACCTGTCTCAAACAGCCAGCTTCAGTTCTCATGAAGCTCTTCTTGTGGGTTGGTGGGTGCAGGCATGGACTGGTCCCCCCTCCAGGGGCGCGGCGGTTCCATCCAGGCCGCCCTCTCCTTGGAGCTCAGCAGTGACGTGATCACCAGCTTGGACATCGTCCTGGAGGGTCTCAACGGGCAGCTCCCTAACCTGGATTTAGCCAACCTCTTCTACGCTTTCTGTCAGAAGATCGGAGTGCTTTGCACGATCCAAGGGAAGGTAAGTGCGGCGGGTTTTTTGGCGAGGAGCGTTTCACTGATGCTCTGACGGGGAAGCTGAGAGTTTGTCTCTGCAGCTGCAGAGGAACGACTGGGACAGCGTGTCGGGATACAACCACGCGGTGCAGACCATGATGCTGATGGTGATGAAGCAGGCCAGCGGGCGGCCCTGGGGCGACCACGGCCTGTTTCTGCGCTACCACATTGAAGCCGCCACCATTAAGGGCGTCAACAGCTTCCGCCACTACAAAACCGACGCCACCACCATCGGCAGGTCGGTGCAGGACTGAAATTCGGACTCGTTTCATACTTTTATCCCCTAATAACTCCAGGATTTGGGGCCGTTTGCTGTTCTAGGTTGCTGGAAGGAATGTACCGCAAACTGAACAACCTCCTGGAGCGGCTGCACCAGTCCTACTTCTTCTACCTGCTGCCGTCTCTGTCTCACTTCGTCTCCATCGGATACTACATGCCGGCCTTCGGCCTGCTCGTCGTCATCCTGCTGCTCCGAGTATCCTTCCTCCAAGACGTCTGTATGGGTCAAACCAGGGTCACTTTAAAGAGAATGAGTGACAAGATTATAAACGTAACAAAAACTGTTTTAAACTCGAAGGTACACCGTGGATTTGTCCGAATTCCCACCCTAACTACTAAAAACAAATATGTATATATATTTTTTAACCTCAAAAACTTATTTAAGTCTTGTTTATAATGAACTATCATCTCAATTGTCTTTATTTATTTTATAGCTTAAACACTTCAAGTTTAAAGCTAATTATGGTTAAGATGTGCGTCTTACATCCAAATTAAAAAAAAAAATGGTGCTATTTTTTAATAGAAAAAAAACAACAATTTTTGCTGTTGAAAGATGCGTAGCAAAACATTTTTTTGCTATGAAAATAGCAAAAAAAGGCCCCCATTTTTTGCGTTTTTTGCTGTGTATATATATATATATATATATATATATATATATTTTTTTTTTTTCTTTTTAAGAAAAAAACGTATTTTTTAAAATTAAACAATATATATAGCAAAAAAAATATTTTTTGCTATGAAAAAAGCAAAAAAGAACTTTTTCCTATAAAGATATATATAAAAAGGTCTTTTTTGCTTTAAAAAAAAGAAAAAAGCACTTTTTTTTTCCTTTTTTTATTTATATATTAAAAAATGCAATTTTATGCTATTAAAATAATTATTTGTACAGCAAAAAAATGCATTTTTTTTGCTACAAAAATGTAGCATTTAAAGGTATTTTCTTTATTTTTTGCTACAAAAAAGCAGAATTGTATATATACAGTATATGTATATATATATATATTATATATATATATTTTTTAGCAAAAAAGTGTATGCTAAAAAAAATATAGCTAAAAAAAATGCATTTTTTTCGCATAAAAACGAAATAAAATGTGTTTTTTGCTATTAAAAATATATACATATATATATATTTGTATAGTAACAAAAGGCTTTTTTTGGGTACAAAATAATCTTTATTTGAAAAAGCTGCTTTTTTAGCAACAATATAGGCATATAGATTAAAGTTTTAAATGTACATTTTTATTTTTTCCCATTCTTTGTTATTTCTATCAAGTTACAATATGTTCACTGTTTTTAAATTGTCAATCTAGTTTAACCCTTTAATACCGGAGCTCCAGTGTTTGTTATCTACTGTAACTCGAGCCGCTTTTCTCCTTCAGAATCGACTGTATTAACGGTTGAAAAGTTTGTTAAAGATTTCGTGTTAAAGGGTTAAACTGATCCTCATTTGACTGCATACATCCAGCTTTGAGTAAAACCCAGAGCTCATAAGCAGACGACTGATTGAAATAAGAAACTATAAAACGTCTTAACTGAGTCAGGCTTTAGATCTGTGGGTTCAGCTGACAGCTCAGCCGTCCAGAACCGAGGATGGGACGTCTGCTGCTGAACAGGTCAGCTTCAAACATTAAGAAACCATTTTTATTTTTTAGAACTTTACTGTAACATCCTTCTCCCTGAAACAGTCCAGTCCAGGAGTTCTGTCGGTCCTGACTCCTCTGGTCATCAGCCACCTCACGGGGGCGGCGCTCTACATGCTGCCCGTCCGGTTCCAGGAAGTCGCCGTCGAGCATTTCCCCGTCTCTGAGACGGAGGCGGTCGTCCTGACGGCGATCGCCGTCTACACCGCGGGACTGGCGTTGCCTCATAACACACACAGGTGTTCTGTTGCTCTTTATGTCTCTTTAAACACGTTTTAGGAAAGTTAGCGATGATCGTCCGTCAGTAACCGGCCGTTTGTTTCAGACTGCTGTCAGGCGAAGGAACAGAGACGGGATGGAGAGTTCTCAAACTGGTGGCGTTGCTGTACCTGGCGGTGCTGCTGGGCTGCACCGCTCTCATCAACTTCTCCCTCGGCTTCATCCTGGCGCTCTCTTTGGTGCCTGCAGCCGCTTTCGTCACTCCCCACCTACCCAAGTAACACCTGCACTCAAACCTCAACGGCTCGTTTTAGTCCCGAAGTAAAACTTTTCTTCTTTTTTATCCCCTCAGAGCTCTGTCAGCTTTCTTCTTGGTCGCCCTCAGCCCCGCCTGCACGCTCCTCTTCTCCGTCTTTTTCTTCCAAGAGCTGCAGGAGATGCCGGTCAGCTTCCAGGACGGCTGGCTGCTGTACCTGTCAGTCATAGCGCAGGGAATGCTGGACCACTATCTGTACGGATCGCTGGTGTTCCCGCTCGTCGCCTTGTTGGTGTATCCATGCTGGCTGCTTTTCTGGAACATCCTCTTCTGGAAGTAGGAAAACTTTCAGAATAAAAGCCTCTTCGGAGGGGAACCTGAGGTTTCTCTGCACTAAAAGCAACGTGAGGAACTAGTATTGAATCCACTGGATCCAAGAAGAACTGATGTGCAAAGATTTAGTCATTTTTGAGTTGATTTTGAAAACTACAAATGTTCATTTTCTGCTATTTTGGGTTTTTCTGAGGCCTTTGGGATTTTTAACACGGAGTTGTAAGATTGTGATGCAATATGAATGTTTTTTTTGTGACTGTAATGTTTGGTGTTTTGAAAGCTGTTTGCCTCCATTAACTTCAGCACACCGACTATTTTTATACTTTGATGAATTTCTTTTAAAACCTGTTTTGTTATATTTATTACTGCTGCATGAATAAAAGACTAAAAGTTATTTTTTGCCTTGTTGCAGCATGAGAATCATGTCATTTATCAAGTAACAAAAATATTTAATTCCGTTTTTGGAGAACAGTTGCTGCAAAAGGGAACTCTGATCATTTTTAGACAGTAAAGAGCAGAAAGTTTAATTCTAGTCAATTATTTAAGCTAAAAGACCCACTCTGATGAAAATAAAGGACATAAAGTGGGGCAAAAAGTATTTAGTTAGCCACCAATTGTGTAAGTTTTCATTATAGGTAAACCTCAACTATGAGAGACAAAATGAGGGGAAAAAAATCCCCCAAATCACATTGCCTGATTTTTAAGGAATTTATTTGTAAATTATGGGCTGTCTAAAGTTTCTAGAGAGCTTTTGGATGATCCAGAAGAGGATTAGGAAAATATCCTATAGTCAGAGGAAACAAAATTAGAACTTTTCGTAAGAATTCTACTTCTGAATTGCATCCAAAGAACATCACCCCTACTGTAAAGCATGGGGGAGGAATCATCATGGTTTGGGGCTGTTTTTCAGCGGGACGTCTGATCCGTGTAAAGCAGGGGTGTCAAACTCAATCACACAGGGGGTCAAAATTCAAAACACACATTAGGTTGGGGGCCGAACAGGATAAACATTTACTGAACACACAAACTAAATTTTTAAAACTTTAAAACCGTAACTTTTTAAACATAATTATGAACTAGATATAAAGTATTATCTGCGATAACAGCCTAAAAAACTAAAAGAAAAAAAACAAATTAGCCAAAACAGCTAGCATGTAGATGAAATATTAGCTAAACTCCAAAACATAAAAAAATCATAAATTAGCCAAAACAGCTAGCATGTAGATGGAATATTAGCTAAACTCTAAAACAGCCTAGAAAACTAAAAGAAAAAAAAAATTACCCAAAATAATAGCTAGCATGTCGCAGAAGTATTAGCTAAACTTCAAATTAGCCTAAAAAGAGTCTTAATGAATGCCAAAATAGTCCAAAAAGCTAGCAGAATGCCAATTTTTAGCTAAAACAGCTAGCATGTAGATGACATATTAGCTAAACTCCAAAACAGCCTAAAAAAACCCAAATTAGCCAAAACAGTTAAACTTTTGTTACTTAAAAATCAGGAAAAGCCCAAATTAGCCAAAACAGCTAGCATGTAGCCAAAATATTAGCTAAACTCTAAAACAGCCTAAAAAACTAAAAGAAAAGAAGAAAATAGCCAAAATAGCTACCATGTAGCTGAAGTATTAGCTAAACTTCAAATTAGCCTAAAAAGAGTCTTAGTAAATACCAAAATAATATAAAAAGCTAGCAGAATGCAATTTTTTTGCCAAAACAGCTAGCATGTAGATGGAATATTAGCTAAACTCCAAAACAGCCTAAAAAACTAAAAGAAAAAAAAACAAATTAGCCAAAACAGTTAGCATGTAGATGGAATATTAGCGGAACTCTAAAACGGCCTAGAAAACTAAAAGAAAAAAAAAATTACCCAAAATAATAGCCAGCATGTCGCAGAAGTATTAGCTAAACTTCAAATTAGCCTAAAAAGAGTCTTAATGAATGCCAAAATAGTCCAAAAAGCTAGCAGAATGCCAATTTGTAGCTAAAACAGCTAGCATGTAGATGACATATTAGCTAAACTCCAAAACAGCCTAAAAAAACCCAAATTAGCCAAAACAAACTTTTGTTACTTATTTTCCACCATAATTACAAATAAACTCTTTAAAAATGAAACAAACGTGATCTTCTGGATATTTTTTTTCTCGTTTTGTCTCTCATAGTTAAAGTATACCTAAGTGTACCAGACCTCTGTCATCATTTTAAGTGGGAGAACTTGCACAATTGTTGGCTGACTAAATACTCCACTGTTTATAAAAAGAAGTCTAAAAAAAGATATAAGTGAGAGAGAAAAGCATAAAAAAGGCTGAAGAGGTGGTGCTTTTTCAAAACATTACCTTTAGTTATTTCAATCTTTGGCTTTGTGGAACATTCACATCTGCACCCCGTGGTCAAAACTTCTTTCTGTGTGAAATCATCCGTAAATATTAGATGTAAATGTGTTTACTGTCCTCTCCACTACTGAAAAACTCTCTGAAATGAAATGTATTAACGAGAACTTCACAACCAGCGACTGAAAAACAGCTGAAATGAAAGAACAGACAGACTTTCCTCCCTTTATAGTCCATCTATGCCCTGAAACCGCCGACTCCTGCTGCTGAAATCTACAACAAATGCTCAGAGCGTTAATCGGTAAAAATAAAACACTTAGAACAAAATAAGTACAATTAAAAAAATTAAAAGCACTTGACAATCGTGTAAACGTTACTTTAGCCTTCGAACCTTCAGAGTTCTCTTAGCACCGACGGCGTGCGTGAAGGCTTTCCTCTCCCTTCACTGATGCTCGGAAATGACGATTCTTCCTAAAATAAATACGTTGGATCAGAAACACCACGCGGGATAAACAGCACAGATGCACGTCATGGTCACGTCGTCCACATGGATGGAGAAAGCTCCGCTCCGTGTCCGAGTCCGGACCGCAGCGGCTCTGCGTCATGCTGCAGGGCGGCGCGGGGCCTCAGCGGCCGTCACGGGGGCCCGGCCTTCCGCGCTGGGGGGCGGGGTTTAGTCAGCATGTGTGTGGCAGAGTCCTCGCTGCGAGGGCGTGCATGGAAGTGTGTCGGGTGAGCCGAATGGAGTCCAGACTATGAGGATGTGCAGTCAGCTGCTGATGAAACCCGACTCCCCGCGATCTTCTCGCTTCTCCTTTGTGAAAGACGGGAGAAAAAGGTGTTAGAGGGAAGCAGGACGAGCGGACCCACCCGCAGAGGCGTCGGCGGTACCTGCTGGACGCCGCTCTGCGCATCAGGCCTCGCTGTAGCGCAAATCTCGCATCCGGGACGAGACGGTTTGTTGATAAAAGTGCATGAAGGACACGCCCACTCCGTCAGCTGGAGGAGGAGAGAAGACAGAAAATCTCAGATATAGTCTGGAGAAGGAGAAGAAGAAGATCTTCAAACGGAGGAAGTTACCTGCGGTTTACTGGTTTTGTTGCCGTGATCGTTCAGCTGAAGCTTCTCGATGCTGAGGACATCTTTGACATCCCCCGATCTGTCACAGGAGCCTTCAGGGACAGCAGTTAACACGAGTTTAAAGAGTAAAAATAAAGAACAGCTCTTTGAAAAGAATTGTGTTCAAACAGAAGATGGTTTATCGCATAAAGTTATAAAAATAATACACAAAAAAGTCATCGATACTTCTTTCCAATTACCATAGAAGTGTTATCGTTATAAATCTGTCACTATACACTTTTAAAGTTGTTTAAAGTTTCACATTTTCATATAAAAATAACTCTACATTTATAGAATTGAAACGAAGATCTGATTGCGATTGAAAATGTATGTAAAATTGGCAAAATAAACTAATTCTGTACAAGAAACAACACGGTGGAGATCGACTAACAATGGTCTACAGCAGGGGTCAAACTCAAGGCCTTCTGGGTAATTCCTCCAGATCATTTTATTTTATTATTATTAATGACCAGATGTTATCTTGCGTTTATTTATAACTTGTATAATTTTCACAAAATATATTTTTATGGTGAGTAAAATATTAAAGTTATTCAAGATTTAAGTTGATTTATTCTGGAAAAATATTCCTGCCTTTTTATTATTCATATTTAAGTTAAAAAGTTACAGTTTTAAAGTTTTAAAAATTTACATTCTGCTAGCTTTTTGGACTATTTTGGCATTGACTAAGATTTTTTAGGCTGTTTTGAAGCTTAGCTAATATTTCAGCTACATGTTAGCTGTTTTGGCTAATTTTTTAGGATATTTTTAAGAGCAAATTTTTGGCTAATTTGGCATTTATTAAGATTGTTTTTAGGCTAATTTGAAGTTTAGCTAATACTTTAGCTACATGCTAGCTGTTTTGGCTAACTTAGGCTTTTTTTTTTGCTAATTTAGCATTTAACTAATATTTAAGCTGGCTATCAGCAGCTTCAGTGATTTCAGCTATCAACACTCTGCATTTTGAAGCTACCAATTTTTAAGTTTGAACTCACTCTGGCTGTTATGTGAAAGCTTTGAGGGCAGCGTGCTGTACCCCCTCCAGTCCTGGGAGGCGTGGCCGTTTCCTGGGGGGAGCGGAGGGGTGAGGATGGCGCTCTCCAGGTCCTGCTGGAACAGCTGCCGCGTGATGCGTGCTTGGCGCGCAGAGATCAGGTAAAGGTAAGCCGTGTCGCCGTCCTTCTGCACGCCGTAGGAGGCCAGCGAGCGCGGGTCGGTGCACAAACACTGACCGATCACCCAGCGCTGCACGCGGGGGTGGAACCCGTACTCCAGAAACACCTGGAAGAACGACGTTAAGAGGATGAAATCACATCGAGAGGCGGAGCGGATTTCATTTCCTGTGATTTACTGACCTGTTGTTTGAGCGCAGCGACAGTCATGTAGGGAAAAACCTTCACTGTGACGCAGCAGGACGACGACACGTCCTCCACCACCACAGACAAGCTGGAACACATATGCTGAATGAATGGAGGAGGAGTACACACTGACATCCATGACGGTTTTCCAGGTTCTCACCTGATTTCTCCGTCGGCGTAGTTCTTTTGGGAAACTTGGATGGTCAGCGCTGCTTTCTGGCGAGCCAGCGAGGATGCGTGCTGCGAGGCTGCGTGCATGTCGCCCGCCTCGATCGCCCTGGCCAGCTCCAAACACAGCTCCTCTGAGAAAAACATTAACATGTTAGCAACCACGAGCTTCAGTGTAAGAGCACGGAGAAAACGCCAGAATACTAACCGCAGACGGGCAGCGAGGCCGAACTCCACGGCTCCTCGGCCGGGGGGTCGCTTGGTTTGCCATCGGATTCCACCATGTTCATATTTGCAACTGTTAGAACAGGAAACAAATTCTTATGAGGAGAGAAGTTTGTCATAACTAAAAATATTATAGAAAAATCACTGTTCCTATTGATCAACAGACGCGTCACCATTTAGTTTTAGCTTTAATCTTATAAACCTCAAGACTCTCATTCATTCAGAATGGCTCAAAAGAAGAAAAAGTTTAAATTTAAAGCTGCTAGCGGCTACAGATGGCCCGCAGTCGCTACCCTCCCCCGCCCTCATTGGCTGATCCGCTGCTGCACGCCCCTCCCCCTCACATTCCCTGCTATCATGGTACACTTGAAAAAAAAAAGTTTTTTCAAAATGGCGGCTTTTCTGCTGGATTTATCTCCATAGCAACCATTTTGTTTTTTAGTCACCTTGAGGTGACAAACACGTCTATGCGATTTTTAGAGGAATTGCCAAAAGTAAATATTTGGATTTCCTTAGCAACAGAAATATTTTTATCTATTTATTTGTTAATCCAAGCCCACTTTCCTCATATAGTCATTATGTACGTTATATCAATGTCAAATGATCCGTTAATCACAATTAATTAACAAGGTTGTTATTATTTTAAATCATGCTAACCTAATTTTTGCATTAATTACGTGTTAAAGCAAATCTCAGAGATCTTTATCCCGCTCATATCATGGTCTTTTACCAAAATATCAGTATTAAATACATTTTTAGAACTTTCGTCCTATATATTTTTAAGTTTAGATTGTTTTTGACAAATAGCAGACTTTTTAAAGCATGTGTGATGTTGTCATGGTAACAGTCGCACCATCGTGCTCTGCTCTCGCTCTGTCCTCTTAACGCTTGGTTTTGACCAGATGATGAAGAAGTATTTACTTAAAGACAAAAATTAAGTCCAAAGTCTCATATCAACATTTAAATTTTGTATTAATAAGGAGTTCATGTTTCATATTTTTGGGACTCCTCAGAAAGGTGTTACTACTGTTTTTTGATGTAGTAAATTAGAGCACTCTGGACCTCATTTTTTTTTAATCCCTCTTGGTGGTGTAAAAGTAAAGTCTGTTATAATAAAAACTTTATTAGTTGTATTTTGATCAAACTGAGAATTTTCCCACCAATTATGAAGTAAAAAAATTGCAATAAAAAATTGATTAATTAATTGTAGGACACGATTAATTGATCGCACAAAATGAATCGCATGACAGCACTAATCGCTTTGTTCGGCTAGAGCCAGGGATTTGTGTATTAAATCGCCACGGTAACACTGTTCAAAATTCACAACTCCAATTTCTAACATCGTTTCTCAATGATACTCCAAGAGTTAGGAAGCAATGGACTGAAATCGTTAAGAGTTTACATTTTATCAGCTGTAGATAAGGCAGGATTTCTGGAGGTCGGCCCTCGAGGCCCGGAGTTTAACACCCCTCATCTTTTTGATCCAAACTGACCTCTGTGGGCTTCTCTCAGAGACGACATCACCACAGTGGCCCACTCCTCGGCCTCTCGGTCGCAGCGGAAGTTGAAGCGGATGCAGTCGTGCGGCGGAGAGGCGAGACGCATCTCGTGGCAGCGAGACGACTTGACCTCGTACTGCACCCAGCGCAAGTCGAACTCTGCTATGAACTGAGGGAAAAAAAAGGAATGTGAACGTTTCTGAGAGTCAGAGGATAAAACTTCACTCAGAAATCGTAATAAAATTCTCAAAAATGAAGTTTAATGCACGTCTTTAGATTTAAAATGAAACATCCAAATTTCCTAAATGCTAAAGTAAGACTATACGGCTCCTTCTTGGTTTTGATCAGTAGAAAACGAGCATGACGGCTCTTTTACTGCTAAAGGTTGCCGACCTTTGAACTAGTTTGTAGTTAGTTTAAAGTTAATGATGGTTAAGATGAGTGTTTTACATCCACTTTATGACCCGATTAGACTAATCGGAAAAAATAATCAGTGATTAGTCGACTGTTAAAATAATCGCCCTAGTTTGAAACCCAAGATCTGAAGAAGAAAAGGCTCAGATTTGTCAATCCGCCATGATGTTACATCAGGACCTCCTACAGACTGGAGATCTGGGTAAATGATAGTCTCCTTTGATTCTGCAGATCTGAAAACATCCGAAGGAGTTTTCTGCTGAATGAAAGAACATCAAATGTGATCATCTTATCTAGCTTAGATCAGATTTTGAGATTTATGGTGATGCAGATTACTGTATGTTGAGAGGAAAATTTACCAAAAAAAAAAAAATAAAAACACTTTTTTCTGATTTAATCAGTTTTTGGTCAGAAATGAAGTAAAAATGTCTGAGAAGAACAGCAGGTTTGAATAGGAAGCTTTCTCTGCGGGTCTGGAGTTTTAGTCACATCAGCTTCTCGTGACAAACACGAAAGTGAAACTAAAATACTTTTTTTCTATGAACCGATTTGTGTTTCACACCGACCAGAAGCTGAATTAACCCCATATATGCGCGCGCGTTTGCGGCCGAGAGCCCCGGAAAATGTCGGCCCCCCCAGCGCGGGTTCGATCCCCTCAACCCGAAGGTTCCCGGCGGTTCCACGGACCCAGAACACACAGCATCACTGGATCTGAACACTAGTGTGCAGATGCTGAGCCTCACCACACTGCGGTTTCCGCTCGTATCCCTCAGAGCCAGTCGGAACTCTCCGGCTCGGCTCGGGTCCATGCTGAGCTGCAGGCGCAGAGCCTCGCTGCCCGCCCCGGGGAGGCACAGGGGTCGGATCCCGGAGTGGGACACCGAGACGCGGACCGACATGAGAACGGTGCTGCAGCAGGCAGTCAGCGGAGGCCCGCTGCACGCAGCCTTCTGGGACGAGGCAGAGATGGGGGCTGGAGGCGCCCAGCCGCCCGAACTGAGAGCCATGGCGCAGGCAGCCGAACGGGCTCGGGCGGTTCTGGATTCCTCTGGAGTTCGGGTCTATAACGTCCGCCGGTCCTCAAAGGCAGAAGACTTGTTTAAGGGAAGGTTGTGTCCTCGCCCCGCCGATTCGTCCATGTCTGCATAACCGGAGCTGCACCAGAAAAACACAACGGGACGGGTCCGTCTCTTATTTAGGTCCGGGTAGAAACTCTGCTGCGTAACACTAACGTCCTCACTGATGTCAACAACACAACAACAAAACTCATAGAAAGAACAGGAAGAAAAATGTTCTAAGACACTATTTCATGAAAATTGTGTTTTAAACATCTTATTGTGGCATTTTATGCTCAAATTGGATTTCTTAGTCTTTCTTTATTCGTGAATTAGGAGCTGACAAAACATGAGATGTCAAAAATATTGTATTTGTGACATACAAAAATACAAGATCACTGCTCTGCTCCATTCTGATGCACCCACTTAAAGACAACCTGATCTGAGCTGACATCTCTTCATTTGGTAACAGTTTAAAGTTTAAAATTGTTTTATATTTAAGTTTCAAATTTACTTTTTTTTTCAATATTTCTGCTGGATTTTTTTCCACATGTACAATTTAATTTATTTAGTTTTAAACAATTCTTTTAAGTTTACAAAGTGTTATTTCGGGTTTTAAGATGTTTTTACATTTTTATTTATTTATAGGGATGTAACGACTCAGTCAAGTCACAGTTCGATTCGGTTTCGATTCAAAATTTTAAATTTAGATTTTTTTTCCCGTTTTTTTTTTTTTTTAAACACCACTATGTTGAAAAGGCGAGAATATTATTCCAGGATATTTCAATATTATCCTTTCAATATTTTATTCCTCATAAAAATATATTAATATATATAAATAAATATATTATTACTTGTATGTCATTTTATATGAAAAACTACAATTATAAATACCCCAAAAGATTTCAAACACTTTAACATTATATATCCTGTTAAAATTATACAAATATGAACATGCTAACAAACAAAGTCTGGAAATACAAATAAAATTCATGCTTTTTATCAAAAACAAATCAAATCATTTTATCTCTCAGCCTCCACAATCATAGTGTTGCTTCAATATGTTACCATCAAGATAACATTATTCCGTTAATAACAGTAATATAAAATGATCTGGAGGGCCGGACATAATTACCCGGAGGGCCGGAGTATGATTTTTCCAAGTTAACTTTTGTCACTTCCAAGAACTTTGTTTGAGTAACTTGGTTAATAAAAATAAATATTAAGTTTTTGAAAATGTGAAAATTAAATGCAGTCCTTTTCTTACTAAAAATCATGTCTTTTGTACATTTAAAGAAAGTTGATTTAATTTAAACCACTCAGAAATATTTAATAATTCTTCATTTGCTTCATTTATCAAAGAATCAAACTTATTAGAAGACGTGTATCATCTGCAAACATGAGAAGGAAGATATTTTTACAAGAACGTATGAAAACATTAATATGTAAAATAAATATAAGAGGTCCCAAAATGGATCCTTGTGGAACCCCACAAACTAACTCGCCTCTATTTGACCTTCGATTATTCATAGAAACAAACTGTTCTCTCTGTTCTGAATAATTCATTAAATAATAACAATTAACGAGAATTTCTTAAACTCAGATTAAACTCAGAAATGCATTAAGTTAATTTTTGTCGCCTCCATAATTTGAAAAATGACAAAAGAATGTTTAAAAATTATTTAAAAACAACATTTTTATTGGAGTGGATCTTAAAATCACACATTTTTATATCCTGGGATTTGTTAAAATAAATCCCTTCCTGTCAACAGTGATCATTTCTGTCTGTTCATGAGTGCAGAGAACCTTTAGTTAGTGATAAGTAAGAGTTTAATATTTTTTTTCTTTTACGTTTTAGAAAAATACTTGAAATGATTATCAGAATCCGAGTTAACCTTTAACCTGCTCCTTGCAGAATTTCAGTTACTAGATCTTCTCACTTGTTGTACATTCAGTGGAAACGTTTCTTAAATCGGAAGAACATATAAAAAAAATCCTATTTTTCTGCACATTTTTCCATAAACCTCACTGTACAAGAGAAAAATCAATAACATTGTGAGAAAATATACAATAAATAGTCGATGAAAGAAAGTGAGCAATGAAATATTCTGGAGGGTTCTGGTAGCCAGAGCAGCAGCTGAAGAATAGGAGTGATAGGACCAAAGGATGGGGTTCTGGAGATGAGGCGGGCTCATGAGTTCTTGACCAGTTGGAGCTTATTGAGGTTTTTTTTTTAAATTACAACAATTTAGACGAAGAAAAGTGACCAGAAGGTGAACCGGAATAGAGGCAATATTGCCAAAAGCTAGGAGGTAAGTGATGAAAAGAAGAGGACCGATGATAGAGCCTTGGGGTACACCAGAAGAGACAGATTAGAGACTGGAAACAATAGGGGTGAAGGTTATTTTTATTTTTATTTTGATTTAGATTTATTTCAAGCAGAGATATGTACATATATTTACTAATGACTAAATAAATATACACAAATGTTAAATTTGAAACAGTATTTTTGTTATTTTGATTGACAAAAACAGAGTATTTGATTACGTACAGAGAGAGGTGTCTATGGAGGAGGATGGAGTTAGACGTGAAATCAAAGGACACAGAATAGATAAATCAGCTTCAATCAGAAAGTCATTAGTGATCGTCAGCAGAGCGGCTTCGATGAACGGGCAGAAACCAGACCCAAAAGGTTCCAGGAGATTACACGGTTGAGAGGCGAATATTTTAATTAGTGTTTTGGAAATTAAAGGAAAGTTTAGAGATTACTGAAGACGTTGGGATCAGGGCTGTTTAATCAATGCAGATTTAAAAAATAATAATAATTAAAAAAAGGTCAGATGTTTGCAAGGAACGAATAATGACAGAAAGAAGCAGAAGGACAAATAGGAGACGGGATTTAACTCGAGATGTTGGGAGGAGATTTGAGACAAACTGAGAACATTTACAGAGTTATAGAAGAATATTTACAGATCAAATGAAGTTCCTGGAGAAAACCAGCTGGTCGATTATTTACAGAAATGTCACATCGACCGCTAAAATTTAATTAAACGTATTAATACACAGATTTAATCAGAATAATTGATCAGAAAGTGCATCAATCATGCACTTCCAACGAGATCTGAATGGTTCAAAAAAGAAAACAAAAAAACAACATAAACAGAGAGAATGAAATGTGCAAAATGAAAGGAAGAAAACATTTACAATAAAAATAAAATATAACACAAAACATTAAAATAAAGAAAAATACAATACAACACAACATAACACAGGATATTACAGTAAAATATAAACAAAATAAAATATAAATAATAGAATACCCAAAAAAGAAATAATATAAAATAAAATACAATGCAATGCAAGACAATACAACATAACAGAAAAGATTACAGTAAAATAAAAAAAATAAAATAAAATGAAATAAAATACAACGCAACACAAAATGATGCAATAAAACACAGTAGAATACAATAAAATGTAATAAAACATATAAAATGAAATACAATGCAATATAGTACAATAGAGTACAACACAACACATTAAAATAAAAAATACAATAAAATATAAAGAGTAATGTAAGAGGATGACATGTATGCACTGACTTGTGTAATTCAGTTAGTAAGTTTGGATGTTTTTTTTTTTTTTTTTTTAAACGATTTCCACAAAGACAAAAATTATGACAAACTCATTGTAGTTCAGTTTTGTTCAAGGAAGAACTTTAACAAAATCTTTACTGTAAATCAAGTATATTGACAACTCAAAATAAAAACAAAAAATAAGCTAAAACTTGAAAAAATCATGGTAAAAAAATTTAGAATAAATGATTTAAAAAAGCTAAATATCAAAGTTAAAATTCAACTTAATTTATCATAACATTTGTTTTCCTGTTTTTTCCTTTTGTTTTGCCTGTTTGACCTTATTATGAGATGGTATTTCTGCCTCAAAATACTTTGAGCACATTTTTACTTTAAAAAGAAGTAAATGTTTTAATCAGTACCGTCTAAAACAGCAAAGAAAAAGTGTAAATTGAACTGAGACGATTCAAAGGTTTTTTAATGTCATGTACAGTCAGGACGAGAGTTAAACAGCAACTGAGACGTTAGCTGTTGTTCACTGGATGGTCACGACGGTTATTGCAGGAGCACAGAAATCATTTGCCTGCCTGCAGCATTTCATTCTATAAAACTGTTAATAAAGAACCTTTTAGGTGTTTCTTTAAGGAGAAGCTGATTGGAAAGACTTCTTTTGTGAGAGAACAGAGGAGCGATCATGTCTGTTCTGCAGGAGATCAGCTCAAACGTGAAAAACATGAAACAACTGGAATATTCAGATCTGGCCAGACGGATGACACAGATTAAGGAAGATCTCAGACAGGTAAAGACAAAAAGTTGTTTGTCGATTTCTTTAAAAAGAAAAAAGTGTCTCATCGTTGGGTGTTTGATTTCTTGCCTCCACAGGGAGTAGAAAAGCCCTTTAAAGAAGTGATAGATGTCTCCTGGGGTGATCCGCACAGGGGGGGTATGAAGCCTCTGACATTTGTCCGACAGGTAAAAATTAGCAAATTTTTTTTTTTTGACAAAAAACTCAAAATTGTTCCTAATTGTTTGTGGTTTGACAGGTTCTTGCAGCGTGTGTTTACCCTCAGTTAATGAACGATAACAAACTGCCTGTGGATGTCAGACAGCGGGCACAGAAGCTGCTGGATGGATGCGCTGGACGCAGCGTGGGTGAGAACTCTAAAAGCAAAAAAAAACATCAGTTCAACCATAATTAGGATTTAAATTCATCAGTTTAAGATTCTTTATTTTGTGTGTTTTCAATTTTTGTTGGAAACAAATCTGACACTTGAATAATTGATTTTTTTCCTTACATACTTTTTACTATTTTGTATCAGAACCACAATAAATAGCATAAGTAAATACCTACTAAAATGTAAAAATTAAAGCTGCAAGCAGCACTTTTTACTCCTGCCACCCTGGTCGGAGTTGCATGAGATAAATGTATAAAAAAAAATAAAAAAAAATAAATAGAATAAAAAAACAACACTTTTTCAAAATGGTGGATTTCTGTTTGTTTTATCTCCATAGCAACCATTGAATTTTTTGGTCGCCTGGGGGTGACAAACAATTGTATGTCATTTTTATAAGAATCGACAAAAGTGCATTTTTGAATTTCCTTAGCAACAAAGGTTTTTTTGCTGACCACGCTCACATTCCAAATCCATTTATATCACAAGTCATGTTGTTTTGTTTAATTTAAGTCAGGGATTCAAAAATGTGTGAAATTTAAAGAATATTCCTGTAAAAATTGTACAGGCAACAAGAAAATAGAACTTTTGCTAGCTTGCCACAATCGTTAAAAATCAACAACTTATAAAATCAACGTTTTTTTTCCCAAGTAGTTTTCAAATGATGCTCGAGGAGTTATGATATAGAAATTCTTTGAAAGGAGTTTTATTTTTAAGTAAGAACCAAATGTAATTTTTGGGGGAAAAATTAAACATGGTGGCCTCTTCCTGGGGTCAAAGGTCAACTAAATTTTGTTTGTGGCTGTAAGCTAAAGCTGGTGGTGTGTGTGAGAAATTTTGTGACCTACATTTTTTTCTCTTGTTGTGCAAAATTGTTAAAAAATAAAAATGTTGTTTCAGAAACTCTCATAAATTCTCTTTGTCAGGGGTGTCAAACTAAATCACACAAGGGGCCAAAATCCAAAACCCACCTAGGTCGCACAGGATAAACATTTATTGAACACTCTAACACTACATTTTTAAAACATTAAAACTGTAACTTGTTAATATAACTATGAATTATATATATAGCATTAGCTGTGATAATGCTAGTGTGAATGCTGTAACCTGAAATTGATAGCTAAAATCACTGAAGCTAATAGCTGAAAACGCTGAAGCTGATAGCCAGCTAAAATATTAGCTAAATGCCGAATTAGCGTAAAAAACAAAAATAAATAAATAAATTAGGTTAGCCAAAACAGCTAGCATGTAGCTGAAAAATAGCTCAACTTAAAAATAACCCAAAACACTGAAAAAAAAGTCTAAATTAGTCAAAACAGCTAGTGTTGAAATATTAGCCGAACTCCAAAAACAGCCTTAAAAAAGTTAGGCTAGCCAAAACAGCTAGCATGTAGCT
>NC_050528.1:6990221-7003549 GCF_002922805.2 Oryzias melastigma
TGTAAATATTATTCTAACTCTGAAACAGTAGAAAAAAACTTAAATGAAAAGTCAAAATTATCAAAAACAGCTAGCACGTAGCTGAAATTAGCTAAACTCCAACAGCCCAAAAAACTAAACACACACACACACACACACACACACATATATATATATATATATATATATATATATATATATCCATATCCTAAATTAGCCATAACAGCTAGCATGTAGCTGAAAAATAGCTAAATAAAAAAACTGAAAAATCATAAATTAGCCAAAATAGCTAGTATGTAGCTTAAATATTAGCTAAACTCCAAAGCAGTCCAAAAAATTTTGGTAAATACAAAAATTGTTCAAAAAGCTAGCAGAATGCCAACTTTTAAAACTTTAAAACCATATTTTTCATAAAAAGGCAGGGATATTATTCCAAAATAAATCAACTTAAAAGCTTAAATAACTTTCAATATTAATAACAATAAAATAAAATGATCTGGAGGGCCGGATAGATTTACCCGGAGGTCCAGATCCGTCCCCCGGGCCTTAACTTAACTTAACGTGTGCTCTTTAGGGTCTTACTCCGCCACTCAGGGAATACCAGAAATCGTCCAGAGAGTGTCTGAGTTTATAAGCAGACGAGATGGAGGCGTTCCATCCAACCCCGAGAACATCTTCCTCTGCTGCGGCTCTCAGTGGGCGCTCTCGGTAACCCACAATGTCCACAATCCCTCCTGTTAGCTATTCGGTTTATCACATTTGTGACTTTTCCACATTAGAGGATTTTAAACGTCTTGGTGAACGCTGAGGCGGCGTTCACAACCGGAGTGCTGGCTCCGGCGCCGTGCTACCGCACCACCACCCTGTCCATAGAGGGCCTGGGTGGAGTGGTCATCCCCTACTACCTGAGTGAGGAGCAGGGCTGGGAGCTGCAGGTGGAGGAGCTGCAGCAAGCGCTGGAGTCTGCAGGGGGAGCGTGTAACCCCATTGCCCTCTACGTCATCAACCCCGGAAACCCGACAGGTGGAAAAATCCTCCAGCTCCTCTGTGAGAGTTCTCTGAGGAGGCCTGTCGTGATGTTTGGGTTCTGATGTCCTGCAGGTCATGTTCAGAGCAGGAAGTCGATGCAAGAGGTGATCCGGTTCGCCTCAGAGAAGAGACTCTTCCTCCTGGCTGATGAGGTGGGTAGTTCAAAACCCTGTGATCTGTCCGGTAAACTATAAAAACATTCTTCTCTTCCTCAGGTTTATCAAGGATGCATTTATGGAGAAAAGGAGTTTGTTTCCTACAAAAGAGTTCTGGCGGAAATGGGGCCTCCTCTGTCCGACACGGTGGAGCTGGCGTCCTTTCACTCAGCGTCCAAAGGCTTCATGGGAGAGTGAGTTCTCTTTATGAAAAAATAAAGCTGTTCTCCACATTTAACCCATCAGGGTTGAGGGAGAAATTGGTTCCCATCTTTAAATCTTGATTTAAAATGTATTTCATGTTTTTTTTAATGTGTATGTGCTAATGCATTTTGATTTTAGCTTAAGCAACTAAACAGAAAAAATAAAATGTTTGTTTAGCACTTTTCCTTCATCACGAAGCACAAAACGCTTAGAGTATTTGGTATGAAAACCATGGATTTGAACTCGTGACATTCCATTCTCATGGTGTACACTCCACCACAGGGCCACTGAGTTAAAACTTGTCCTATATGAGCTACTCTAGTCACTTTTTCAAACTTTGAACACACTTATAGTGTGGCTTTGTAAGCATTTACACTACAGTGATCCTGTTTCTTTTTATTATTCCTTTTTTATTTTTTCTTTTATCTATTAAAACTCAAGCACACTTTTAGCAATTACTGCAATCTTGGTATTAAAACGTTTAGCTCGTTAAGGTTTTTCCTTTTAGTACTTTTGGTATTTTTTCATTTTACAGTTTTTAAGATTTTATGCAATGTGCGATTTTTTTTTTTTAGCCCTATTGAGATGAATGGTATTTTTTTTTTAATACTGCAATTTATGCAGTTAAAAACATTCAGCATGTTCAAGAAATTCATTCTTGTACTTTTGGTTTTGTTAATTTGTCTGCAATTTATGAAATTTTATCCAATTTTAAACAATTTGCAGGAATTGCAGTTAAGCTAATATTATAGCAACATGTTAGCTTTTTATTTTTGTTATATACTGAGGTTTTATGGGCTAATTCTGAATTAAGCTAGTGTTTTAGAAACGTGTTGGATAATTTAGCATTTACTGGGTTTTTTGGGGGTAATTCTGAGTTCAGCTAATATTTTAGCAGGTGTTAGCTTTTATGGCTAATTTGGCATTTACTGAGGTTTTTTTGGCTAATTCTGAGTCAAGCGAATATTTTAACAATGCACTAGCTTTTTTGGGTAATTTGGGAACTACTGAGGTTTTTTGGGATAATTCTGAAGCTAGTATTTTAGCAACATGCAAGTTTTTTTCTATCTATTTTGGCATATACTCAGGCTAATTCTGAATTAAGCTAGTATTTTAGCAATGTGATCACTTTTTTTGTTGTTGTTAATTTGACATCTACTGAGGTTTTGAGCAAATTACCAGTTCCTAAGTATTATGGATTTTTATTTATTTTTTTTTTAAAGAAATTCAACTTCTTTGTGCACATTCAGCAATTTCAGCAACTTTAAGTCTTTTAGCAACTTTAGCTTTATACAAATAGCTTTAGCCTTTTCAGCAAATCCTCCAGCAAGTACAGTAAATTTCTTCAGCATCTTTGGTAAAAACGTTCAGCATTTTCAGCGACCACATTCAGCAAAAAGCATTCACACTAGCGTTCTCGCAGGAAATACAACTTTTCATCTGTGATTGTTTGTGTGATTGCTTCTTTTTCGTTTGTTCGTCTTTTTTGTTGTTGTTCTTCTTCGAAAATGAATTAGAATTAAACTATAAATAAAATAGATTTAGAAGAACACATAAAAATAAGGGATACATTTTTTTAGATTAAGAAGGCAGCACCTAAAATTATTATTTTTTTAGAATTCAATATTGATATGGTTTGCGTTTACTACCAACGCAGTTTTTGAACAGTCTTAAAGCAAAATAATTTGAAACTTAAAAAACAACTCTAAAAAAATCAGAATCTTAAGAAAGACCTTAGTTTCAAGAAAAAAAAAATCTATATCTTGCAAGAAAAAAAATGTTATTAGCTAAATAAGCATGTCTTAGTGACTAATGTTATCTTAAAATAAATATTCTCCTATTGGCAGATTAAAAATCTTTTTCTCGGTATCGATTTTTGCAGTGAGGTGCTTGTTGGAAGTTATCTGCATTTATAATATTGTATTGATAACTGGAGAACAAATAAAAGAAGATCCAATTATTTTTAACTGTAACTATCCCGTTAAAGCCTGTTGTCGCAAATATGCAACAAACCATTTTGGCTCCAAAATTTCCCAAATGTAGCATCTATTCAAAAGCTAAAACTTATATGATTTTTCTATATATAGTAGCTGGAAATAAATTCAGGAATTAAGGGGTAAAAATATGACCATGACATGTAGAATAAGCTGTGATAGATAAGCAGAGCATTAATTTACAAATCTCCCACCAGGTGTGGTCTGCGTGGCGGATATGTTGAGCTCGTAAATCTGGATCCTGCGGTAAAGAAATACATCTACACCCTATTTACTGCTGATTCCTCTGCGCCGTTGTTGGGTCAGATCGCTCTGGATCTCATGACAAATCCTCCACTTCCAGGAGATCCTTCATACTTTCAGTTTGATCAGGTGAGATCCAGTGTCAAAGAAGGCCGTCTATTGTGCATTTATGGAATTTTCAGGGTCTTACGAGAATGTCTCCATGCAGGAGACGCAGCACATCAAGTCCACGGTGGATAAAAATGTGAAGAAAGCCTTTGAGGTGGTGAACAGTCTGCAGGGTTTCAGCTGTCCGGCGGTGGAAGGAGGAGCTTTTGCATTTCCCAGAATTCATCTTCCAGCTAAAGCCATCCAGAAAGCAAAGGTTGATGGGAAAAATGAATAAGTACAAACACAAATGAGACAGCAGTCGTTATATTCCAAGATGTGTTTTTTTTAGGAAGTGGGAATGCAGCCGGATACGTTCTACTGTCTGAAGCTGCTGGAGGAAGCTGGAGTGTTGGTCAGTCCTGGATCAGACTTCGGACAGAAGGAGGGAACTTTCCACTTCAGGTAAATCCAACTATCAGGTTCCAGAATTTTACTATGATTCTTTCAAGTCAAGTATTAAAACTGTTTCCTCGTCCTTTCAGATTTTGCATTCTGATACTTCATGACGTTTTGGAAGAACTCCTGCGCCGCCTCACCCTCTTTCATACACAATTCATGAAGGACTTTTCTTAGAGACCCACCGTTATGAAAATCTGGATTTGGTGTTTCTAGAGATATTCTTGTGGCATTTTTCTGATGATGGAGAATTAGAAATCTAAGCTAAAAAATGTATTTGAGTATTTCTTTATTCAAATCGTTGTGACAAAAAAATGTAGTTGGAAAAAGTTTGTAGGTGTGATGTAGAAACTAGAGTTGGCAGACCACAAGCTCTTTGCTCCGCTCCATTCTGACTTGATTCTGATTCAACCTGTAAACGACTAGAGGGGCTGTAAGCTAGTGGTGGAGTATATAGAGAATAAAGACTCACCCAAGTTTGTGTCTGTGTCATTCTTGATCATACAATACATTTTATGCATAGTACAACAATTACCAAATACAAAAAAACTGAAAAATACAATTTACACATGCACACATTTAGGCCCAAATCTGATGTGAGACTCTTTACGTCTCCAAAATTCATGTTTAAATGATGCATTTAAATGCTGGTTCATCAGAGTTTTCTTATGTTGCCTTGAACTAAGATTATGAATAATATCCAGAAAAAAAAGAAGACATTTTCCCATTTTCTTAAACAGATATGCCCGATAATTAATATAAAAAAGTCTTAATATGTATTTTTAAACCCCTCAACACTAAAGTTTCTCTATTCTTTTTGCTCCGATGCGAGGCCCTCCTCAACACCCAGAGAGCGGACAGAGTTGATCAGTCTGACATCCCGCTCCGCTCCCTGGGAGACCCAGCTCCAGACGCGAACTGGGTCCAAATACAGCACCAGACGTGGTACCGGACGCGAACTGGAACCCGGTTAGGGTACTGGTGCGCTCTGCATCCTGGCACTGGACTGGTTCCAGTTTACGGTTTAGGGTGAGAAAGAAACGTGACTTAAGGGGCCCTAGAATGATTTTCTTAAGCCTTTCAGAGTGAACTACATCTATATATATGATCATATATTACCTTTGGAGCACTAAAAAATGAATTATTTATTAAATATTAGTTATATTTTGAGAGTTTGTTCATACCCGGAAGTAAAACGACTTGATTCCTGAAGCTCCGCCTGCCGCTGCAGTCCACTTTATGACGTCATCCTAGAGTCTGTGGCAGCATGTCTGTATTTTTCCCAAGAAAATAATCCAAACTTCGTCAAAGATGGATGCACTCGGCCATCGCTACACTGCTTCACAACACCTTCACGGCTGTGCTGGACCGGGTTTTTCTCTTCCTGGAGGGAGCTGTTTGAAACGATCTTACATCCGCACGTTTCCAACCGCTCGTTTTCGTGGGTATGGGAGGGGCTGCTGCAGACAGTGCTTGTTTTTAGAGGATTACTCTTAAATGCATGAATGGATCAAAATACCACTTTGGGGTTCTTTATAGTGAAGAATGAACAGTAAAATGCATCTAAAACCTCAGAAAGTTGAATTTTCATGGTAGGGCCCCTTTGATGGGAACAGCCAGCAAGTCAAAAAAACACCCAAAACATCAAAAAGTTATCGTGTTATCCAGCAAAAACCGGACGCACGTTTGATCTCTCCAGCTGGAGCGGTGCACTGCCTCTAATTTTTTTACCGGAACGCCTCTCCAGACGGCGACTGTTTACTTTCACTCCACAACCAGGGAGCGGAGCGGGACGAAGGCCTGATGGACTCTGTCCGCTCTCTGGGTGTCGAGGAGGACCTACAGAAGAGATCAGCCGCTAAGGCGATGCAGAGAAACGGAAGCTCTGACAAGGCGATGAGAACAGATAAACTTTAGTGTTTTATATCCATTATCAGGCATATCTGTTTAAGAAAGTGGAAAAAGTTTTATCAGATATTATTCACAATCCAAGTTTAAAGCAGCTAAAAAGAAAACTGATGACCAGCATTCTAGCAGCATTTAAATGCATCATGTACACATGAATCTTGGAGACGTGAAGAGTCTCACAGATTTGTGCGTAAATGTGATTTTGTGTGCTTAACGTGTGTAATATTAAAGATTTACGTCTGTAGTTAGTTTTAGCTGTTGTAATTTTAAGTTGTAGATCTGTAAATTGTATTAGTACTTTTTATTTTGTAATTTTTGTACTTGAGCACAAAATGTACGAGTTATAATCAAGAATTACGCATTCACAGATCAGGGGAAGTCCATTTTCATTTCATACTGGAGCACATGACCAGAGAGCTCTCAACCTCGGGGAGAGGAAAGGGGGCGGGGTTGCTCTGAACCCACAGTCCCACCAACAACTTTGAGGCGAGTTTATGATTAAATATCTTAGAAACCAGTTTTTAAAAATTATTTTGGCTAAAAACAGCATCATTATGATTAAAAGATCATTTTGGACTCATAAGGAATAGAACTAAACAAAAGAGTTTAATGTTTTTTCTTAACACACAAAAGATCAACTTCCTTCTGATAATCAGATGCATTTATTGCAATAAATATGATATAATCTAGTTTAATAAATTTCATATTTACTCACAGGAGTAAAACGTAATTTCTCTCTGAAAATCTGAACTTATTAATGATACAAAACATAAACATTTACATGAACAGCAGAGAGGAAGACTGCAAAAAGCATTAATGGCTTTCAAAGATCAAAAGTGCTTCCAAACAAATCTTTCTCCTCATTGGTTCCTTTTTAAAGCAGCAACATAACCGCGTCTAAAATGTTCAGTCCACCTCCTCTTCTCTGCTCAGTCCGTGATGAAGACACTTGGAGTCTGTGCTGTTCAGCAGCTCCACTATGAGGGACAGCAGCTTCCCGTCCTGAGACGTCCGTGCGTCTGCGGGGTTGTTGAGGTTTCGGTACAGCATGGTCTGAACGGAGGTGCGCAGCTCCCAGAGCAGCTCCCAGGTGTCCACCGACAGCTCGAGGCGCATCAGGGAGCGTCCAGGAAAAGACACCTCCACTCGGTCCCCGCTCACTGAAACGGAGGAAAGGAAGACGTAAAAATATATTTTTTTTAACAATCTTGGATGAAAAATATCTGTAATATCAAAGACCAGGAGGGCGTGAACCGTGAACTAACATCTATTAGTTTCTGATAATGGGCTAGCACACGTCTGTAAGTAAATATTGTAAGAAAAAGCTGGTAGTAAAGTTTCACTGTTGCTGTTTGTTCTAAAAGATTTCAACATTATTGAGAATCGACATTAAAGATTTTTATTACTTTATTTTGGCTTTCTTGTTCTGTTTTTAACAAAAGTATCAAACCTAAAGGCTAAAATGTAGGGCTATATTTAGCAATTACACTTTTCTAGCAGCATTAAACAAAATATTGTAGCTAAAAAAAAAAAAAGCCAAATAAAGGTTTTTACTGCTATGACAAAAAATCAGGGCCACAAAAAACAAACAAAAAAAATTTAAATAACATGTTTTTTTTCTCGTAAATGTACTACTTTTAATCTTGGAAATGTGTGACTTTTATATCCTCGTAAATTTACAACAAGTATTAGGGCCACCAGAAAATAAGAAGATATAAAAAATGTGAATATTACAAGTTCTTTCTCATAAATTTACTACTTTTAATTTAGTAAATGTACATGTTCCTCTAAAATTTGGTACTTTTAATCTTGGAAATTTATGAGTTTTATTTCCTCGTAAATTTACAAGTATTAGGGCCACCAAAAAATATGAAAACATAAAAAATAAATATTACAAGTTTTTTTTCTCATAAATGTACTACTTTTAATCTTGGAAATGTATGAATTTTTTTCCTCGTAGATGAAAAAAGGGCACCAAAAAAAGAAATATAATATTACAAGAGTTTTTTCTCTTAAATTTACCAATTTGTTTCTCGTAAATGTACACTATTTTTTTTTCTCTTAAATGTGTGACTTTTAATCTTGTAAATTTACGAGATTAAAAGTCAAAGTCATAAATATAAGATTTTATTCATGTAATTTAACTTTGACTTTTTTCTCGTAAATTTACAAGATCTAAAGTCGTAATTTGAACCATTTCTTGTTTGTAAACTGACCCTGCAGAACTTTTTAAACGGATCCACGCGGCTGACCGTGTTCTCCTCTGAGACCCGTGTTACGCTCATGTCGGTTCTGTTTCTGCTGAAGCTTTTAGAAGAGATTGTGGTTCAATTCCAATAACAGAACTTCCCATCAGAGTCATTAGACACGAGATATCTGGGTAAAATCTGATGTCCAGTTAGTTATGATTTCCCAAAACGATTTTGTTTTGTTAGCGTCATCTGAAGATTGTTTCACATCCTTTGTTTGCTCTGAGTTTAGGACAAGGTTTATTTTACCTACGTTATATTTGAGTTTAAGGGGAACTCTGATCTTTTGTTTTACACCTTTGAAGAGAAGTTCATCTGCAGACGGACGGATCAATCGTGGTACCTGTCTCCGTCAGATCACAGTCTGTGAAGAGCAGCAGGGCGAGAGGATGAACCGAGGAAGAATCTCTGATAAAAACGTTCCCGTTAGACTTGACGGCACTGAAGAACGTCAACCAGCGACTGGGGAGATTTTCATTCCCCCTGAAAGGAGACGAGAAGAGCCGTCATTTTCAACGCCGATCCTCCAGAACCACCAGGAGCTTCTGTTTGCAGACATCTCAGCCTGAACCACTGATGGAAGAGTCAGACCTGTTCACAGAGGAGCGATGCAGCAACACCGGTCCAGTGAGAGTACGGAAAGACAAGTTGTTGGGTCGGAACCGCCCTCCTTTGGTTACCACGCCCTTCTTTACCTGTAATCAATAACAGATCAAGATGAAGACTCACGTCAGCAGTGAGTGTCAATAAAGATGCAGGAAACATCAGAAGATCCTTCCATCTGCTCTAATATCTCCATTTCATCTGCGAGCTTCAAGAGGAAGATTAACAAACACACCTGGATGAGGTTTGGATAAAGTCCAGCCAGCAGCACAGCTTTGAGCAGCTCGTCCTGACCGCTGTGTTCGTTGTAGAGAGACGCCGGACGCTGGCAGTTGTTGGCCCGAGAAACCAGGCCGGCTTCTAGCAGGTTCTCACTGAACTGAGACATCAGGCCTGTAACAGAAGAAACGCCATTTAATTTCTACTTTTAAGGGGAAAAAAATCCAAAATGTTTTAAGCCTGAGTCACATGCAACTACACAAAGGGTTGACCGTACAGGTGCTGTAGGTTTAGAAAGGAGATTTTCAAGGCCCACTCTGATCACCATCATCATCTTGGGTTATATTATTAAAAGTGTTCCCAGTGTTTTTTGTTTTTTTTTCTAAATCATGATTAAGCAGTTTTAAATCCAAAATTAAAAAAACGTGTCATTTACTAGAACAGTTTCTGCACAGCACCATGGAGCAACTCATTTTTCACCAGTAAGGACAATTGTGACTTTAAAATTTAGACAAACCATTGATGAAGCGGAGACTTGTTCTGGACAGAGTGTACTTCTCCAGGTACGAGTCTCGGTCCTCTCTGTTCCCTTCCAGCTGAACTTTCCTCCAGCCCAAAACTGCTCTGCTGAACACCAGATAATCACTGTGGCTGGAGCAGCTCAGAGCCTCCTTGGCCTGGACAGGAAACACACGATGAAGTTAAACAAATGCTCACGAAACTTTACATTGCAAACGAAATATTTACAGAAGTTCACATTTATTTAGATACCTTTATCAAAATCTGATTTGAACAGATGGAAGGACGGTGACAGCTGTTGAATATTTTTTCCTGTATAAAGTGGGAAATTCTGTGGGGTCAAATCAGGATCAGCTTAAAGTGAACGAAAAAACAGATTAAAAACTTGAAAATTGACATTGTGTTGAAAAAAAACATTGAAAATTTGAAGGGAAAAAAAACAGAAAATTTGAAAAAACGTGTTTTGTAAATTTGAAAAAAAAAAAAATGTGAAAACTTGAAATTAATGAAAACTGAGGACTAGAAGTGAAATTTGAAAATTCAAAACAGCAGCAGTTGATTCATTGATCATTTGTTTTAAATCAATATTTTTTTTAATTTATAGTTTTTTTAATTTCAAGTTTTCACAGATTTTTTTTTATTTTCATTTTTTTTCACATTTTCAAAACATGTTTTTTCTTCAAATTTCCTCGTTCACTTTCAGCTGATCCTGATTTGACCCCATAGAATCCCCTCAAACCCTCAGTAAAGAGCGCTCACCTGTCTGACAGGTGCTCTGTTCTGCAGGCTGTTGTGGAAAGGGTCCTTGGTGAGGCACGCAGCGACGGACAGCATGGGCAGAACACACCTGAACACGGCACTCAGAACCAGAACTTTGCCCAGCCGCGGGTCACATGACATGCAGGCAACGCGCTCCCCCAAAGGAGTCAAACTTTCCGTCTTATCCAGGACTCCTAATAAAACCAGACACATTTAGTACAGTTTTAAAAGGACATTTCTAACCCTTTTCACACGACAAAAGTGGAATCTTAAAAAAAAAACAAAACACCATGTTTTATTTTAGTTCTTGTAAGAGAAATAATCATATCAAGAAAGTTTTTTAATAACAAAATAATTTAAATAAACATGTCTGAGTGACTAGAATCTTCTATTTTAGAAACTCTTTGCAAGACATTTTTTTTTTTACCCTTTTGACAGGTTTTTTGCTTATTGTGTGAATGCTTAAGAGTTTTTCCCGCACGTAAAAACTCAATCCCACTTTCAGCAATTTCAGCAATCTTGATCTGAAAAAGTTCCGCTGGTTCGGGACATTTTTTCTCGTCTTTTTTGGGATTTGGGGTTTTTGAAATATTAAGCAAAATATTCACCATAGGAAATGACAAGTCTTCAAAAGTCTTTGAAAGTCTTCAAATTTCAAAATTTTAAGTAGATTAGCAACAAGATCTTTTAAATATATTCATGGGTTATATTTTAATTGTTTATAGTAATTGAAACAAACAAAAAATGTGTTTAGCTAATATTTTAGCAACATGCTTTTTGGCTTATTTTTCATTTACTGGGTTTTTTTTAAGGAAAATTTAGAGTTTAGCTCATATTTTTGCAACATGCTAACGTTTTTGGCTAATGTGTTTTCTACTGGTGTTTTAAGGCAAATTCAGAGTTTAGCTAACATTTAAGCAACATGCTAACGTTTTTGGCCAATGTGTTTTCTACTGGGGTTTTAGGCTAATTCAGAGTTTAGCTCATATTTTAGCAACATGCTAACGTTTTTGGCTAATGCGTTTTCTGCTGGGGTTTTTAGGCTAATTCAGAGTTCAGCTAATATTTTAGCAACATGCTAACGTTTTTGGCCAATGTGTTTTCTACTGGTGTTTTCAGGCAAATTCAGAGTTTAGCTAACATTTAAGCAACATGCTAACGTTTTTGGCCAATGTGTTTTCTACTGGGGTTTTTAGGCCAATTCAGAGTTAAGCTCATATTTTAGCAACATGCTAACGTTTTTGGCTAATGTGTTTTCTACTGGGGTTTTTAGGCTAATTCAGAGTTTAGCTAATATTTTAGCAACATGCTAACGTTTTTGGCCAATGTGTTTTCTACTGGGGTTTTTAGGCTAATTCAGAGTTTAGCTCATATTTTAGCAACATGCTAACGTTTTGGCTAATGTGTTTTCTACTGGGTTTTTTTTAGGCTAATTCAGAGTTTAGCTCATATTTTAGCAACATGCTAACATTCTTGGCCAATGTGTTTCTATTGTGGTTTTTCTAAGCTAAATTAGAGTTTAGCAACAGTTTAGTTTTTGACTAATTTAGATTACGTAGGAATTTTAGGCATTTTTTGGAGTTAAGCTAGTATTCAAACAACACACTAAACATTTTTACAAAATTGGCATGTATTAGGGATTTTTAAGCTATTTTACTAACATTTTTTCAGAAATTTAGGTCAACTTCAGCGCTCTTTCACAGTTCTTCAACTAAATTTCTAGTCTTTTAGCAAACTGAACATTATACAAATAGATTTAGCATTTTTAGCAAAAAAGCTTCAGCATCTTCATTGACTACTTTCAGCAAAAAGCATTCACACTAGCATTATTGCAGGTAATGCAACTATTCTAGTTTGTTATTCATTTTTATAATGATTGCTATTATAGGGTCCATTTTTAATCGTACTATTTATTTTATTATGGAAAACACTTTGAAATTCTTTGTAGCAGGAAAAGTGCTCAACAAAAAACATTTAATTTGAATTTATTTAAAAGATAATCTAGCAATAGGGTTTAGGCCTGTTCATGCAGAGCATCTGTCATGCAGAATACATCCCTCACCTATTTCTTGTAGTGTTTGCACGGCGTCTCTCACAGCATCTTTATCGGGACTGTCCAACACTTGAGATAAGAAGTCCACAGCCTAATGCAGAAAAAGGAAATGTTTAAGAAGGAATCAAACGTTATTTATGGCATTAAATCCATTGAAAAGAAAAGGTTCTGCTAACACACCTTGCAGTTAGGACTGTGGATTTTAGCCTGCAGGACCAAACTCTCCAGGGGAGTGCGCAGGATCTCAGGAACCGGGAAGGGAGACAAGGACTCCAGCTGTTTTCTGGGAAACAGGTGGTAGGATTGTCCGGGCTGACATCGTCCTGCTCGGCCTTTCCTCTGAGTCACGTTAGAGCGCGAGATCCAAACTGTATCCAGACAGGACACCTGAAAGAAAAGGGAAAAAAGAAAAACAAAACAAAATTCACACGTCTCCCGACAGATGGTGCACTACAAATAAATTGACCTTCATTCAGGCCCAGGAAATTATTCTGCGTTCATTGGTTATGTCCGAATTCCTTCCCATAGTGCACTATATAGTGCGTTTACCATTTTCTAGTGCTGTCCGAATCCACAATTCCAAAATCTAGTGCACTAGAAATTTCCCAGAAGTCTTTGCAAAAAACTAGCCTGCATTGATGCTCACTATATTAGCAAATACGGACCACAATGCATTGCGGTTGAACAATTCTTTGGGGGAAAAAAATAAATATATAAAATTAGCAAACCATGCACATTTTAATCATCAGAACACAGTGGAGTCAAAAATAGACATAAAATGTTCATATTAATAAGATTTTCACTTTGTAAAATTGATTATGTTGTATCTGGCATTTAAAAAGAAGAAGAAAAAAAAAAAAGAAAAGTA
>NC_050528.1:7003846-7009793 GCF_002922805.2 Oryzias melastigma
ATATTATACGAGCTACAAATCAAGAATTATGCACGCACAAATCAGAGTGAGTCTCTTTTTTCCTCCATAGTCCTGCACTATATAGTTTAGTATTTAGGGATTAGGTGGGAATTTTAGACAATCATGTAGTGTTTGAAGATTTGTCGTTTTTCTGATATTCATGTATGATTTCCAAGTCGGACATTCATTTTTCCGATTATTCCAAGACCACACGAACTCAGCATTTTCCCTAAATGGATTTTTCCCTGAGGAACATCAACCCATTGGTGAAAATGGCTCTAAAATGAAAACAAGAACCAAAGCTTTGAAACAAAAACCCCAAAATGTTCTGTTTTAAAGTAATTCTCAGTCAAGATTAAAGTACGTTTTCATCCAGATCTCATGTCGTTTCATTACCAAAACACACCACAGATCTGCTCTGATTTTAAAACTATTTGGCCCAACGAATAAGAAAGTGTCAGATAAAACCAACCTTTGTGCGTGTGTCGTAGTTCTGCTCTTTATGAGTCCCAGCGTCCACCACATGAACGATGTCGTCTATAGTGATGGACGTCTCTGCTATGTTGGTGGCCAGCACGATCTTCCTCCGTCCCTCTGGGGGGCGCTGGAACACCCTCTGCTGGTCGGCCACCGATAAGCTGGAGTGCACTGGAGTTCAAAGAGAATGACTTGAGCTTTGAGGAGAGCGGAGCCGGCGCGGCCCGTTTGTGGAGCCTTACGTGGAAGAATCATGTGTGATCCTGAGGAGAAGTGAGGCCTCTCCTCCAGTTTGTCCTGGACGGCTCTGATGTCCTGCCATCCGGGCAGGAAACACAGCACTGCACCTGCAGAACCACAGCGGAGAGACGCTAGAAAAACCTCAAGTTCTGGTCATTTTGACGTTTGAGCTCATTTATTTACCAGCGTCCTCATTTCTGTCAATGTGCTCTATGACATCAGCTACTAAATCCAGATCTGGTGTCGCCTCATCTGCTCCTCCCTAAAGAGAATAAAGAAGAAAAAAATCATCTTTTGTTTCAACAATTAACTATTGTAGATTTATGCAATTTTTGCAACAAAAGGCTAAAGAAAATATAGAAATTTGACCCGTTTGTCCATCTTGGAGTCGTTCTGGTGAACTGGAGGACGCCTCATCTCCTTCAGCACATCCTCCAAAAACCGGTCCTTCACCGGGTGCATGAACCCCGGGATCTTCACGATGGGGCTTCCTCCGAAGTACTGGGCCAGCCTGTGGTTGTCGCCGGTGGCGCTCATGAGCACCACGCGCAGGTCGGCGTTTTCCTCCAAGGCCGAGCGCAGTAGAGCCAGCAGCAGGTCGGTGTTGATGTCTCTCTCGTGGACCTCGTCCACCACCACGTGGCTGATTCCCATCAGGGTGGGATTGGACTGCAGCTTCTTCAGCAGGACTCCCACTGTGAGGAAGAGCATGGCGCCGCCGCTTTGCTCCGGCGGTCGCCTCTCCAGTCGGACCTGAAGAGAAAGATCGATTAACAAGAAAAGAAATGTTTCGAATTCCTTAATAAATAAAAAAAGTCTACCTGATATCCAACGTGGTGTTTAAGCGCCGGACCCATCTCATGAGCGACGCGGTGCGCCACAGACACGGCGCTGATCCGACGAGGCTGCGTGACCAGGACGTTGCAGTCCGCCCCCGCCCCGTCCCTCACGCTCTCCTCCAGCAGGAAGCGCGGGATCCGAGTCGTTTTACCGCACCCGGTCTCGCCAGCTATCACGACCACGCGGGAAGCCCGCACCGCCGAGATCACGCGCTGACGGTGCTCGTCCACGGGCAGCGCCACGCTCAGCCCCGGGTCGGCGCGCTCCCATTCCTCCAGCAGGTGGAGGCTGCGGCGCTGAGCCTCGTGCTCCGACAGAGGTCTGTACCGTCGGCCGGTGATGGCGTCTGTCAGGATGTCGTCTTCATCCAGCTCCTCTTCCTCCTGATTTGAAATCAGCTGACCTTCGGTGTCCTCCTCCTCCCACAGATTCTGGACTTCTGCCGCCACGGGGTACTGAGAGACACATTCATGTTTTTAATTATTTGTAATATTTTATTTAATAAATTTAAATATTTTAATTTTATATATTTTTTTTATTTGACACATGGCCTAAAATAACTTTAAAAAAGCCCAAAAAGCCAAAACAGCTAGCATGTAGCTAAAATATTAGCTAAACTCCAAAATAGCCTAAAAAAATCTCAGTAAATGCCAAAAATAGTCCAAAAATACAAATTTTTAAAACTGCAACTTTTTAACATAATAATGAATAAAGATGCAGGAATATTATTCTAAAATAAATCAACTTAAAATAAGTTTCAATATTTTACTGCCCATAAAAAATATTTTGTCAAAATTATACAAGTTAGAAATGAACGCAAGATAACAATAAAAATCAAATGATCTGGAGGGCCGGATAGAATTACCCAGAGGGCCGGATCTGGCCCCCCGGGCCTTTACTTGGATACATGGGTCCTACACTATAGAATCGTGACAATGCAGCAAATGCAGTGACGTAATTAAAGATGTTAAAAAAAAGAATTAAAAAAAGGTTTATTTTACCGTTTCTGGTGTATTTTAGCCACAAACTCATACATATAACCACCAAAAACTAAATCAGAGCTAATTAAGTGAGCCCTACCATACATTAAAAACACTTTAAATCCTTGAATTTGTTAAAAAATAGAAAACCCGCTTTATAATTTAGTGGATTATAACTTAACGTAGTTTTAAAGTCCCCCATGACAATTTTCTTTTAAAAAAAAAAAAAAAACCACCATTCTCTGTAATGTTTTAATTATGATTATGAAGTTTTTAACCAAAATCCCACGACTTAAATGTCTTTAAAAAAAAAAAAACATTTCATGTTGATCTGAAGACTTCATCTCCAAAATCTCCTCTGAGGGGGCGTGGCTTTTGGAGCTCAGCAGTTCCGCCCAGGAGCCTGTAGTTCTACGCGGTTCTTTCGTGACTTCCTGGATGAATCGTCGTCACACTCTTGAAGTCAATTTAGTCGGTCATCCGCTCCCGGGAAGGTTTGCCTCTGTTCCCAGTTTTCTCTGTTTGTGAATAACGGCTCGGACTGTGGTTCACTGGACCCCCAAAGCCGTGGAAATGGCTTCATAACCTTTTCCAGATTGATGGATTTCAATTTTTTTTTTTATTTCTTCTAGAACTTCTTTGGATTGTGGCATGATGTGTTCTTTCTTGAAATTTGTAATTTTTGTGAAATAAAATAATTTAGAAACAGCATTTTGATTTTCTTATCTCTTGGGTCATCTCTAAGCGATATTAAAACTGGTTTGAGGATTTGACACATTTGTATGTGATTCATATGCAAAACAATAGCAGAAAAAACATGAAGTGACAGCTCACCTGTGAAAGGTAATCCCTCATGCTTTCCTCGAGGTCTTCTGGGATTCTTAGAGGAAGTGGACGCCTCTCCCTCTCTCCTGCCTCCTTCACCTTCTCTCGATGGTACTTGGCATGAGTCAGCGGGTTATTATCTTTATCCAGCAGCTCCAGCTCCTGCCCCCAGCGACAGAATTAGGTCCAACACGTAGATCCAGGAGAAGTTCATCAAAAGATCTTCTCACCTTTAGCTTCAGGCAGGCCAGAGCTGCAGCTTTCCTCTCTGCAGTCACACGGCGGCTTGCTGTGGCTGTGAACACCATCTTCTCAGGCCAGAGCAGAGTCAAGTCGCACCTTTTTAGATTCCCGCCGGACGTCCTGAACTGCATGAGCTCCTGTGGTAACACATTATGAGGTAAATACTTTAGAACAGGAGTAACAAACTTAATCGCACAAGGGGCTAAAATCCAAAACACACTTAAGTCGCAGACCGAACAGGATAAACATTTATTGAACACGCTATAACTACATTTTTAAAACTTTAAAGTCATAACTTTTTAACATAAATATGAGCTAGATATAAAGCATTACCTGTGATAATATTAGTGTGAATGCTGTAAGCTGAATTTGGCTGCTGAAGATGCTGATAACCTTCTAAAATATTAGCTAAATGCCAAATAATCCTAAAAAAACTAAAAAACAAAACAAAAAATTAATTTGTCAAAGCTGCTAGCATGTAGCTGAAATATCAGCTAAACATAAAAAAACTGAAAAAAGCCTAAATTAGCCAAAACAGCTAGCATGTAGCTGAAATAGCTAAATTCCAAAGTAGCCTTAAAAATGTCAAAATAGTGCAAAAAGCACAAACAATGCCAATTTTTAAAACTGCAACTTTTTAAACTTAATTATGAATTATAATAAGGCAGGAATATTATTCCAGAATAAATCAACTTAAACCTTAAATAATTTTTAATATTTTACTCTCCATAAAAATATATTCCGTCAAAATTATACAAATTAGAAATAAGCGCATGATAACATCGGTCCATTAATAACAATAAAATAAAATGATCTGGAGGGCCGGATCCGGCCCCCGAGCCTTGACTTGACACATGCGATTTAGGACTCAAATTTAACGTTTTAAATCATATCTACCAACCCTGATTCTGCTGGATGTTGTGGCCACCTGGATGACTCTGGTCAGAAGAGATTTCGAGTGAGGAAACATGGAAAGAGCCTCAGAGGCTTTAAAAGAATCATCTTTCTTCAAAAACGATTCGTCTGCGGGAGTTCTAGAATCGCCATCCATCCACGGTTCGTCCTCTCTGTCATGAAGGAGAGGATGTTCTCCTCTTCCACGACCGGCTCTCCTCCTGGGAAGCTCATTGTTTGGACCAATTACACCAATTTCCTGTATAAATAAAGGAAGAAAGTGAAGCAGAAACACAAATATGTAATCATAAACGGACGCTTTAGCTACTTACTCTCAGCTCCAGACAGGCAGCAGCTGCAGCAAAGCGTTCCGCATCCGTCTTCTTGGAGGCAAAGCCCTCCTTCTGGATCTTGCAGGGCCACAGCAGAGTGACTGTGGCTCTCTACACAAACAGCACCAAAACTTAATCCAGTTCTGAGAGGACACACACTTTGAATGAAGGACTGTACTGACCTTGACGCCCTGATGCTCCGTGCAGCTATACTGGACGAACTCTGAGATGTCACTGACCCCAAGTGACCTTGAAATTGTGTTGTTCAGGAGACCTTTGGGGTCTGGAAACTCCTTCACGAGGTTTGAAGTATCACTACCTACACAAAGTCACACACCTGAAGGTCAACGTCTGTCATTTATACAAACACCAATAATAAAACTTCCTCTAAAATTACCCATAATGCATTATGTGAGCTTGTTTTTGGTTATTAAAACCGTAAAAAACAAATTGACGAGTTATGACACGGCTGGGTGATGCCACCTTAGCTTACATCAGCTAACCGGTATTTGCCCCTCACCTGCTTTATTCTGAAAGTACGAGACGCCATGTTCCGGAAAGCGTCGAGCTTTGGTCCCATACCAGCGCATGTCCGTGCTCCAGTTTGAAGCAGTTTTCGCTCCGGTGTGAACGCATTTAACACAACGGCACAGCGTTCTTAAACGCACGAGGAAAACACCGGCTAGCGCCATCTTTAAACTACAATTTCTTCTTCTTCAGCCGCTGTGCACTGTAGTCAACGGCGGGTTCCGCAGCGACCCCTGCCGGTAGGGAGGTGCAATGACACTCAAACAGCATTGTTTTTTTAAGTGGCATGAACAGGGAAAATTAACTGAGAATTAAAAATATACATTTTAAGCAATAAACAGAAGGAAGAAAACATGTGGATTAAGAAAAAACAGCATAAAATATGGCTTTAGACCATTAATACAACAATGAAAGCTGTAAATGACATTCTAAATGCTCTTAACATTAAAGAATAATATATTTATGGACTTGATTAAACCACTTTTCTGCCAAATTATTTAATAAAATGGTAAAACCTTTGTCTTTGAACAAACTGTTAGACCAGCCCGTCAAACTTAATCGCACAGAAATCTAAAACACACCTTAGAT
>NC_050528.1:7013140-7026689 GCF_002922805.2 Oryzias melastigma
CAGCTATGGGAGACCAGAGAGACTGAATTCTTTCCAAATTACTTGAACTTTTAGCTGATGTTTTTTCCAAACTGATATGATTAAAAACGGATAAACATTTGTTGAACACACCAAAGCTAAATATAACTTTTAACATTACTATGAATAAAAACAGGCAGGAAAATTATTCCATAATAAATAAAATGAAACTTTAAATAACGTTCAATATAAAATATTAGCCTAATTCTAAAACAACCTAAAAAAACTTAGCAAGAAAAGCCTAAATTAGCCAAAACAGCTAGCATGTAGCTGAAATATTAGCTAAACTCCAAAATAGTCTAAAAATCTTATGCCAATAGGTCCAAAAACCTCAAAGAATGCCCATTTTTAAAACTTTAAAATCATAACTTTTTAACATAATTATGAATAATAAAAAGGCAGGAATATTATTACAGAATAAATCAATTTAAACCTTAAATAACTTCCAATATTTTACGCTCCATAAAAATATATTTTGTCAAAATTATACAAGTTAGATATAAGCGCAAGACTGCCTTTGATTTGATCCATTAAATGGTCACATAGGTGCTCGTCATATCCAGGGCTTTGTAATATTGATAAAGCTGTAGGAAAATCCATCTGTATGCTGATGATACAATATTTTACATATACAGTTCCTCCCTCAATTCAGCTCTTTCTGCTCTACAAACTAGCTTTAATAATGTCCAAAGTGACTTTTGATTTATTAGTATTTCTAAATACTCCACAAGTGAAGCTAACAGTTTACTTTTCTACAAGAATCTTCCAGAAACAGACTATTGTTCAAAGAAAAGGTTTTCTTTTGACTGATGAGATTAAATTTGTTACCAGTATAAACAAAATTAATATTTGTACTAAATTAATGTACCAGGATGTTTTTATAGTTCAATTAATTAAAATTACAGTAACTTCATGAAGAACAGAAGCCTTTAAAGACCAACTTTGTTTTTAACATTCATTCATTTCCACAAGAATAATACTTTAAAACAACACAAGGCATCTTTTGCTGAGGAAATTAAAAGGGAGCAGTATGAAGAAAACCTGTTTTTCTGCCCCTTTTATGTGCAATACATACAAAAAACAACCAAAAAAAGTACATCTACAACCAACTACACACCGCTTGAATTGAAATACATCTTTCTTTAACTTTTGTTCTGAATTTTGGCAGAAAAAAGCCTTTTAAGTTATACTTTCTTTTTGTGAACATATTTTGTATGTTATGAGGCAGACAGCTTTGTGCATTAACTTTAAGATACTTAGATTAACTAAATCATTACAATTTTAACATTTTTAATTTACTGAATACTGAATTAGAAGGATCATTGTAGTTACTTGCAGAATTGATTCTCACTGCCTTATGCTGTAGAATGAAAACTGGATCGACACATTTCTTACATGCGTTTCTCCAAATATCACTGCAATAATTCACATGAGGAACAATCAGTCAGTTATATAACAAATAGGGCGATTAATGTCCAACGATGTGATGAACTGCAGTTGTTTTTGCCAAAACATGGTGTTTTTCTAATTATTAAAGACAAATAAATATAAAAAATGAAGCAGTTTTGAATTTCTGAGTATTTCTTTATTGATATCATTGTGAATTAGGAGTAGAAATTTTATTTTGAAAGGCGTATGTTCCATAGAAGATCCTCTGTGTGGGTTAAAAGCTCTTTGCTCTGCTCTATTCTGATATATCCACTTGTAAAAAAATAGATTTTTTTCCCCTGTCTGAGCTAGAATCTGACTCAAAACTGTACGGTTAGAAAGCTTTGATACTGCTCGCCATTTTTGTAGCGCTGCTAATGTTAGGAGGTTGGGGGTGTAAGCTAGCAGAAGTGTGCAGCAATGGGGAGGGGAAGTGGGGCGGGCTTGCTCTGCGTCAACGGTAACACACTCACCTTTGTGGAAAATCGTCCTAGAAAATTTTTTTTACATTTTGGCTAAAAACTCCATAGTAAAATGATTACAGGGAATCCTGTGAAAATAGATTTTAAAACGTTCCACATCCTTCACTGTTTTACAGGATGTAGAAAATCCCTTTGGAATTTTTTATGCTTTTTTCCCCTTAAAAAGTAAGATTTAATCTTGTGCCATAAATTGAAAATAAAGCAGATTTCAGAACCAATCAAGTAAACAATCAATAAATTATAAATTATATTCGTGAAAGGTAAAAAATAACTATTTATAGAATTAGGACAGAACATTTTAATCTGGAGAAACAGTTGAGAGGACAAAGTTCTTCAATACAAACGGTTTTAGATGTGAAATTGTGACGTTAACGTGAACTTCAGTGGCTGTAAATGTGTAAGTATTTATGAAGAACTAAAGGCACTTTTCCTTCAGCATCCTGGTTCATGTTTATGGATCGGAGGGTTTCCAGGAGAAGAAGTCGACTCCCCGGAGCTCCTCGGGTAAGTACTCCTGCTCCACCGGAGCGCTGAACGCTGGGTTGTACTTGTAGCCCTTAGCGTAGCCCAGCTGTTTCATCAGTTTGGTGGGGGCATTGCGGAGGTGCAGGGGGACGGAGGGAAGGGGCCCCTTGTGGGTCCTCAAACACGTTTTTACGTTATTATAAGCTTTGTAGATCTCCACAGACTTGGGTGCTCGTGTTAGGTAGATCACACACTGAGCTAAGATCACCTGAAACCACAGAACCGTTTTCGTCACTAGAGAACAACAGAACATTCAAATCTGATTGGTCAGGAGCGCCCACCTCACATTCAGGCATCCCAATGAAGTGACAGGCTTGGAAGGCGGACACGGCTTGAGTGAGGGCGGAGGGATCTGCCAAACCTGAGGGGAGTAAAGATCATTTAATCCCAGAGAGGTGACAGCTCTGACGATAACATGGGGTTTAACCGACCCACGTCTTCGCTGGCGAAGCGCACGAGTCTGCGAGCCACATAGAGGGGGTCCTCGCCGCCCTCCAGCATGCGGCCCAACCAGTAGAGGGAGGCGTTCTCGTGGGAGCCCCTCATGGACTTATGTAGGGCGGAGATACAGTTGTAATGTTCCTCGCCTTCCAGTAAAACACAAAACAGGAAATCAAGTCGTCAAACTGAAGACATCAACACTTAGAGTCATTTTCTCACTGACCCAGGAGGAGCTTCAAAATCTTATTTCCCCTTTAGAAAGATTATCATTGTCTCGTATTTATGTTATTGTTACTTTTATTAAAAAATATCAATAAACTATTGTTTTTTGGTGCAAAAAACATGAGAAAATTCAATGATTTTTATTCTTAAGTTTTACAGAAGTTCCTATGACTTCATTTTAAAATAACTCAGATCATCTTTTGACCTTTTTTCAAAGCCTTTCCAGAGATCTTTTAATTATAATTATGCTGTTTTCAGCCAACATAAAAAAACAGTGTGGTTTTCTAGGACATAGTTTCCGCAGAGCGGCAGTAATTCATAAGAAATGTACTTCTGAGATGTGAGTGGGAGTGCTGGTCTGGAGCAAGCCCGCCCCCACTTCCCCTTCACACTGCTGAAGTATTTTCTGTTACAAACTGTTTCTCAAACTGTTTTTTTCATCTGTTCACCACAATTTAAAAATAATAATGAAAAGAAATACTCAAAAATAAAATTTTGAGCTCAATTTTCTCAAAATATTTCCTCCATTATCATAAAAATCACACAAGAACATGTAGGAAACACATTTTTTTTTTTTTTGGAGTAGGCCTATTTTTCTTTTTTACTAAGAGAAAAGAGACTTAACTATTTAACACCCGACGTTCTTAGAATTACCGTCACTCAGTAACTGTCTACGCTCTTAATGTTAGGGGTGTGTATTAGCAAGAATTTGGCGATACGATACGTATCGCGATATATCCTGAAACAGTACGAGAGACAATATTTTCCTTTTTTCTTTTGTTTTGTTTAATTGTGACTTAGAAAAACGACTAGTGCTGAGTTATTAACAATCATTTCCAGAACCGATTCAATTCGATTCACCAGAGTCTGGATCGATTCAATGCTGATTTTTTTTTTCGATTCTTTGATCCACTCAATTTAATTCAATTTTGAGTTTACACATTTAGACACATTTGTCTAGAAATTCATTAATAAGTTATAAATATGTTTTATTAATCTGATACAGTTGACATACTGTCAAATAATAATAGATTGTTAATATCATACAGCGTTACATGGATTCTCAAACAGAGAAGCTCCTACAATTGTTCTGCCCACTAGGTGGCGATCACGCTACAGCATCACCACCTTATCCCAGAAGAAGAAGAAAGTATGAGTAAAAAATTGTGCTTTAGACCACAAATGGTTACTTTAACAAATATTTTCTTAAAAAAGTTGAGAAAATTAAAACCTGTGAGTTTATAAAGATGTTCATTTAGTCAACAATATATGATTTTGTCAACCGAGCGTTAGCATTAGCCGCCCTATGGGAAATCCCATTATATGTTAGCATCAAGCTAGGTTACTTTAGCATTCTACATTAGATCGGGAGTTACAGCAGTTCGAAGTGTTATTTCGTGTCACCGGCGACAACTCCGATGTTAAAGGGTTAATAAACGCAGACCAACGAGCAGATCGGAGCTCACCAGCTTTATCGTAGAGAATATGGGACCTCTGGAGACCCTCCTTGATGTGTTCCTCTGTGACTAGAACCTCTTGAGGAGAAGCGCGTTGTTGTTGTAAACTCATCTGAGCCTGTACAGCCAGCTGCAGACTGTTCAGCCCTATTCTAGCATCACCATCGCAGAGGAAGGCGATGGTGTCCAGAGCTTTTTGTTCAATGTACACTTGTGGCCTGAAACAAAATAATAACCAAGTAGTTTTCTTACAGATGTAAGTTTAATAAAGCAATAAAATAAAGAGATCAGAAAATTCTCTTTATTAGAACACTGTAATCACGCAGCATGAGCAGAGTGGTGCTTACTCGGATCCGTTCGTCTGGTCTCGATTCTTTACGATTTTGAAATCTTGCCCTCGAATCTTGATCCCCAGCATGGCGATCGCCCTGTTCAGGATGGAGCTCATGGCCTCCACGGACAGCTTCTCCAGAACCAACACTCTGCACCTGCTCAGCAGCGCTGCGTTCACCTGGAAGGACGGGTTTTCTGTAGTTGCTCCGATGAGAGTAACCGTCCCACACTCCACATGGGGAAGGAATGTGTCCTGCAGGATGAACATGAAGCAGCATCAGCCATCTTCAGCATCGAAGAGGCTATTCTGCTCGTTTTGACAAGTGCTCACATAAACGATTATTTTATCTGTCCAATAATTACTTTTTTCCTTAATCAACTAATCGGGTCATGCACAAACTGGATGTGAAGCACACATCTAAACCATCATTAACTTTAAAGTAACTAAAAACTAGATATATAGCATTACCTGCGATAATGATAATGAGAATGCTGTAAGCTGAATTTGAAAATGCTCGTGCTGATAGCAGAAGATGCTGAAATAGATAGCTGAAATCAGTGAAGCTAATAGCTTAAATCGCCAAAGCTGATAGCCAGGTCAAATATTAGCTGAATACAAAATTAGTCTAAAAAACTGAAAAATTCATAAATTAGCCAAAATAGCTAGCATGTAGTTGAAAAGTTAGCTAAATTCCAAATTAGCCAAAAAACAGAAGAATTCCTAAATTAGCCAACAACAGCTAGCATGTAGCTGACATATTAGCTAAATTCCAAATTAGGCTTAAAAAAACATCTAAATTGGCTAAAATAGCTAGCATGTAGATTAAATATTAGCGAAACTTCAAATTAGCCACAAAACGAAAACTGAAAAAGGCCTAAATTAGCCAAATTAGCTAGCATATTGCTGAAATATTAGCTAAACTCCAAAATAGCCTAAAAAAATGAAAAAAATCCCAAATTAGCCAAAAATAGCTAGCATGTAGCTGAAAGATTAGCTAAACTCCAAAATAGCCTAAAAAAATGAAAAAAAAAAAAAATCCTAAATTAGCCAAAGTAGCTAGCATGCAGCTGAAAAATTAGCTAAACTCCAAATTTGTCTAAAAAAATGAAAAATCCCTAAATTAGTCAAAACAGCTAGCATGTAGTTTAAATGTTTGATAAACTCCAAATTAGCCTAAAAACCTTTGTAAATGCCAAAATAGTCCAAAAAGCTAGCAGAATGCCATTATAACTTTCAACTTTACTACACTCCGACTCCATATAATAAAAAGTAACGACTAATCAACTATTAAATTAATCATCAACTATTTTAATAGTTGATTAGTCGACTAATCGTGGCAGCCCTATTGTTTTCACAAATTTAATAAAGTTTAACCTTTTCATCGCTCAGTATTTCACCTGCTGGGACTTGTTAAAGCGATGAATTTCATCAATGAAGAGGATGGTCTTCCTCTTGCAGAGGCGGAGCTCGTTCTGGGCCTGTTTGATCACCTCCCGCACTTCGCTGGTGGACGTACTGGTGGCCGACAGAGTGACAAAACGAGCCGTTCCTTTCTTCTTACTGGCACTGGCAATTATGTGGGCTAAAGTGGTCTGAAAGAACAAAACAGACATCGAGTGTTGATGCTGGACATTGTGAGAGAATGCGATGAATAGCAATAAATTAGTTTTTCTTTTACAGATGTAACTGAGATTTTAAAGCTATAGCATAACGCAGAGGTTCTAATCAAAGACAAATAAATAAAATCAAATTATGAGCTCAATCAACCACCTTATATTGGCATGGGGGCTGTTGGAGCCTATCCCTAAAAGCATAAACTGATTAGGACCTGCCACGATTAGTCGACGACTAATCGACTATTAAATAGTCGATAGTCAACTAATTGATGAATAATCGACTGTTAAATAGTCGATGACTAATTTAATAGTCGATTAGTCGTTACTTTATATTATATGGAGTCAGAGTGTAGTACAGTTGAAAGTTGGCATTATGCTAGCTTTTTGGACTATTTGGGGATTTATTAAGTTTTTTTTGTTTAGCTAGTATTTCAGCTACATGCTAGCTGTTTTGGCTAATTTAGACCTTTTCCCGTTTTTTTGGCTAATTTGGAGTTTAGCCAATATTTTAGCAATATGCTAGCTAATTTGGCTAATTTAGGCCTTTTTCAGTTTTCGTTTTGTGGCTAATTTGAAGTTTCGCTAATATTTCATCTACATGCTAGCTATTTTAGCCAATTTAGATGTTTTTTTTTAAAGCCTAATTTTGAATTTAGCTAATATGTCAGCTACATGTGTGTGAATGAGAGGAACCAGAGTGGAAGAGTGAGGTTACAGGGAGAAGAGATAAAGAAGGGGGAGGAGTTTAAGTATTTAGGGTCAACAGTACAGAGTAATGGAGAGTGTGGAAAAGAAGTGAAGAGGAGAGTGCAAGCAGGTTGGAATGGGTGGAGAAAAGTGTCAGGTGTGATGTGTGACAGAAGAGTTTCAGCACAAATGAAAGGAAAGGTGTACAAGACTGTGGTGAGACCAGCCATGTTGTTTGGACTAGAAACAGTGGGACTGAAGAAAAGACAGGAAGCAGAGCTGGAGGTAGCAGAGATGAAGATGCTGAGGTTCTCTTTGGGAGTGACCAGGATGGATAGGATCAGGAATGAATACATCAGAGGGACAGCACATGTTAGAGGTTTTGGAGATAAAGTCAGAGAGGCCAGACTGAGATGGTTTGGACATGTTCAGAGGAGAGACAGTGAATATATTGGTAGAAGGATGCTGAGTCTAGATCTGCCAGGAAAGAGGTCTAGAGGAAGACCAAAGAGGAGGTTTATGGATGCAGTGAATGAAGACATGAAGGTGGCTGGTGTTAGAGTGGAGGATGCTGAAGACAGGCTTAGATGGAGGAAACTGATTCGCTGTGGCGACCCCTGAAGGGAAAAGCCCAAAGGAAAAGAAGAAGTCAGCTACATGCTAGCTATTGTTGGCTAATTTAGGCCTTTTCTAGTTTTTTAGGCTATTTTAGAGTTTAGCTAATATTTCAGCTGCATGCTAGCTGTTTTAGCTAATTTTAGCTTTTTTCAGTTTTTTAGGCTAATTTGGCATTTAGCTAATATTTTAGCTTGCTATCAGCTTCAGCTTTTTCAGCTATTAGCTCCTGCTATAAACTTCAGCGTTTTTAGCCATCAGTTTCAGCGGTTTTAGCTATCAGCACTAGCATTTTCAGCCGCCAAATTCACCTTACAACATTCACACTAGCATAATTGCTGTTAATGCTATTTATCCAGTTTTTAGTTAGTTTAAAGATAATGATAGTTAGGATGTGTGTTTTACATTCAGTTTGTGCATGACCCGATTAGTCTAATCACAAAAAATACTATGAAAATAATTGTTTGTGGCAGCACTAAAATTGAATGTACAGCTCTTGCAGGTTCATTGCAAACCCCTAACAAAACCCCCTTGACGGGATTTGAACCTTCAACTTAAATCTTAAAATGATAGAAAAAAATGTTTAGATTTAAAAATGATGAAGTTAGTGGTTTTGAACTAAAAAAGGACATATTATACACGTGACACATTTATACGTAACTAAACTACATTTTTATTGCTTTACAAAATTAAACTTAAACATTTAAAAGTTTAATACATTTTATTTTAATATATATATATATTTATGACAAGGGTGGAAAAATTGAAGTTGATATTTTCGAGCTTCCCTGAACGCCACATCAGTCCCAAACAGAAGTGACTAGTCTGTGTGACTGAAATGATTGTCGCTGTCACCTTCCCGCATCCCGGTGGACCCCACAGGATGACCGACGGGATCTCCTGCGACTCCAGGAGTGAGCGGATGAGGGTTTGCTGGCCTACAGCTTTACTCTGACCGAAGTACTCCTCCAGGGTGTTCGGTCTCAGCGCCTCCGCCAGAGGCTTGCTCGATGCGAACATCGCCCGGGTTAGCAGCGGCTCCTTCGGGGCTCTAGAAACCCCAGCATCCGGCTGCTGGCTCTGCGGAGTCTCTGACGTCTCCCTCAGCGGACGCTTCAGCCCCCTGCTGAAAGGAGAAGCGGTGGGACTTTTTTGTTGACTGGGAACCCTTTCACTCTGTTCTCCAGCGGATAGTTTCCCCTTATTGGTCTGAAACAGAGAAAACATCCCGGAGGAAGACGACTGCGAGTCCGCCATGGAGGAGGAGGAGGAGCGGGGTGTGTTGACAGGGTCCGCTCCGGTGCGGCATTTCTTGGCGTCGGGAGGTCCGCTCTCGACCGTTGAGGACGGGGTTCCGTCAGACGCGCCCTCCAGCAGACACACGTCCAGATGCCCGTTAATGTCCTCGTTTGTGAAGTCTCTAAAACAAACTGGGCACCGCACTGAGTCCTCAGCCGCCATGTTGATTCCCGCGAAGTTTGACCCGAGGTCACGTGACCAAAACATAGATGACGTAGACGTTTCCGTTTGGAGATTTTTTTTAAATAAATCTTTATTTATAATTCTATTCAGACCAAAAACGAGTTCCTAAATAAAGATCACGCCAGAATGCTGATGCCGGCTTAGAAATGCTTTATAAATGTATTATGTAGTTCAAAATTAAAATTTTAATTATTACATTATGAAATAAATGTGTTTTCACTTCATATTGCATCAAATTTCCTTTTAAAATTTTATTATAAAAATAATAGGAAATAGGTCAAATGTGCAGAAGCTAAAACCCACTTTTATATATCCCAGAACTAATTAGAATTAGAATTTTTTTAATAGTTGAGTGCAAATAAGAGTAGAAATGTTTGCTGAATTATAGAAAGTTTAAATATTCTTGATAAAAATGTATAGCTCTATAAGAGCTCACTGTATTTTTTTACATTTAATTTTTAAAATAAAAATGCGGCCTAATATAATAGTAACTAAACTGCAAATGAGCTGAATGTCTGGATTGTAGATTGTTAAAAACAATTATACAATGCAAATTTAAGCTTATAAAGACACACTGATAAACAAAAAGAAAATGCCAATAATGCAAGTTTTAGGTTTAGAGTAAAACCACTCTTAAAAGGAAATGAACATTAAAAACATTTCAATTTAGTTTGAAGTCAAATAAATGTTTTAATTACAAGAAAAATTATTTCTTGTAAAATTTTCAAGATTTCCCTGACCTCTAACACTCCAAAAATTAAATTAAATTGTAATTTTTATTCAGTAAATCATAGTTCCTGTTGAATCTTAGACTCCCGTACTACAGCCAGTAGATCCATCTGAAGCTTTCCGCTCTTCTTCTTGTTTTTGGCAAAGCTGCTGGTGAAAACTTTCTGAGCACGCAGAACATGAATATGAGTGCTCATCGCACAAGATAATTCAAAGACACCATCAAACATTTCACATCGCAGGGGATTTAGAGCCTGCAAAAGATTAAACCATCAAACTTGGAATCTTTCAGATTTACTTGATGCTTATTTTGATGATCTCCAACAAAATGTTTAAGGAATTTATTTAAAAAAAATCAAGATTTTTTTTTAACAATTTAAATGTTTTATATACAGGTACATACTTTTTTTTTATTAGGGCTGGGAAAAAAAATTAACTAATTAATCACAAACCTGAGAAACAATTAATCGCGATTAACTTTTTTGTTGTTGTTGCAGTATTTGCCGAGCACTTATTATCTGTGATAAATCACAAAAAGAAATCACACACAAAACTGTAAAGTTAGATCATTTATTTATTTATATTTAAGTCTGTCAACCGATTAAAAATTAAACATTGTGATTAATCACTATTAATCACAATGTTTTCCCAGAGAAATGTTATCACAATATGGCGCTTTTGAACAAAAACAGGCAACAGATAATTTTTTTCCCCTTATTTTTTGTAAAAAAAAAAGGATCTAAACCAAAAAAACAAGATTAAAGTACTAAAAACTGATTGAATATTTATTTATTTTGTAAGTGACCATGGAAAAAGTGGGATAATACCTGAACAAGTGTTTCAACGTAACCCTGAATTGGTGAGGCAAAGCGAAAAATTGCTGCTAATTAATACGCGTTAATAGATATTAATGAGTTAATTCCTTTTTAATTAATCACGTGCGTTAACGAATTAATGTTCACAGCCTTACTTTTTATACATATACTTGTTTCTCTGTCTCAAAAATGCTTTTTTTCTGTGTCACAGATTCATTCTACTTCAGTGTTGGGATTAAAATAGTTTCATAAAGTTGACTTTGGAGCTCAAAAGAGAATAAAATGAAAAACTTTTCATTAAACTGGAACGTGCTCGTGTCTTTTTTGCCACCTGCCATGCTTCTGTCACGAGGTCAGACTGTCCGTCCTTCAACAGCTCAACACGAGCGGAGCGGTGGACTGAATCGATAGGAGCGGCGGGGGATTGTGTGGTGTTTGTGTTTGGGCTGTTCTTACTGCATCCAGACGTGGAGGTGCTTCCTTCTAATCTCCGAGGGGCCCTTCCTGCAGTTAAAAATAGGTTCCTCAAGGCGAAGCTGGCGGGGAAGGATGGGGAGTAAAGCGAAAGCCGAAGGGAGTTTGGTCCCAGTGGGAGACGTTCGGCTCGTCAGCACCATGTGTCTGGTTGTTTCCTTCGTCTGGAACAGGCTGTGCACGTTACTGTTCTCCAGGAGGAAGCACAGAGTCTCTGCTCTTCAGGTACTTGTGTTGTTTTTAAATGTTGATGAGCTAAAGAAGATGTTTTCTTTAAAGACATCAGATTTCTTACTGTCTGTTGTGTATAAGCAGATTTCTCTGATGATCCTTTACTCAATCAAATTCTCCAGGAACCAATCCGTGCTGATGGAGGTTCAGGAAGACATTTTTGGCTCATTCTTTCAATATTTAATGTTTACACCACATTAATTATCATCTGTAAATGCTTATTGCACTCTGTTGGGGCTGTTACAAAGACACAGCGTTTGTAAAACTACGTTGTAAAATTTTAACCGCGTTATTTTTGGTTATTTAGCCTGTTTTAGGAGAAAAAAAAATCATTTTTCAAAAGTATTTTTCACCTTTTAATTCACGTATTTAACTAAATATTTTGTTAGCAAGCCAAATATTAGTGAAATATTTATTTCATAATAATGAATTTAGTTTAAAACCTAAATATTGAATTTTATAAACTTAAACATTTAGTTTGCAAAAAGTTTGGAAAATAAAAATTGAATTTAGCTCCAAACTAAATATTTAGCCTAGAGCTAAATATTTACTCAAAAAGTTGAAAATTCACTTTGGAAAATAAATCAACTAAATATTTAATTAGCAAGCCAAATATTTAATAAAAAAAACATTTAGTTCAAAAATAAAATGTTGAATTTTATAAACTTAAACATTTAGTTTGCAAAATAAAAATGTAATTTAGAAACTAAACATTTATCCCCAAACTAAATATTTAATTAGAGTTAAATATTTAATTAAAAGGTTGAATTTTCAGTTTGGAGAATAAATAAAGTAAATATTTAGTTAGCAAGCTAAAAATTTAATTTTGAAAATAAATATTTATTTTACAATAATATATTCAGATTTCAAAGTTAATTTTGTAAACTTCAACATTTAGTTTGCAAATTAAACATTTAGATCTGATCAAAATATTTATTTTTCAAGCAGTTTGTAAAATAAATATTTAATTTAGAAACTAAACATTTAGCTCCAAACTAAATATTTAGCTTAGAGCTAAATATTTACCTAAAAAATTAAATATTCAGTTTGGCAAATAAATATTCAGATCCAGAGTTAATTTCAGGTTTAGAGCTAAACATTTACTTAAAGTAAATATTTTATTTTATGGAGTTTTTTTTTAATAAATGTAACATTTATTGATCAACATGAATTAAAAGTTGAATTTTTTTCTCCTAAAACAGGCTAAATGCTTTTAGAATTTATTACGTAGCGTTATAAACCTTTACTTATACAAAGTAATATTATTAGATCATGAGATCTGGATCTTTTTTTAAAGAAACATCTCCTGAAAGACTGAAACTTCTGTCATATCTGATATTGTAACCAGAATGTATTATCCCATATGTGAAGATAATCTTGATCTTAAAAAGAAAGTCTAAGTAAATGAGAAAATGTGACCAAAAAAAGGGAATAAATTAATTATATAGAGACTTCCTGCAAACATGCACAGAAAACATGACAGAATTTAAAGCAGAAACACAAAAAATAATTAAAAATAAAACAGGAACAACACATTTTTGTAGTTCTTTTTTGGATTTTGAAAGTTAGTTCCATATTTTATTTAACTTTTATTTATCCAGATAATACAGGTGCAAAGAAAAGAGGTCAAAAAAAGCTCCACTTTAATTATGCTATGATTGAAATGTAAATGTTGAACATAAGCTGCTGCATAGTGACAACATTCATATAAACCAAAGATTATATGCTATTTAGTCAACTCTCTATGTAAATTTTTATTGCAGGTATCAATAAGAAAGTAATTGAATGTTTATTTTCACCAACCTAGATGAGGTAAAACCTAACGCTTTTAGCATAAAAGGGGATTTTTTTCCTATTAAGCATGATTTATGATAGATTTTTGTTCATCAAAGTTGCTTTGAGGAAGTTTTAGCATTGATGTGCAGAACAGGCACGTGCAGAGGGGGGGGCGCTGGGTGCTCGGGCACCTGCCTCTTTGCCCCTTGATGCCCAA
>NC_050528.1:7026828-7027067 GCF_002922805.2 Oryzias melastigma
TGATCTGCGTAAACTTGCCCTGACCTCCTCGGAAGCATCAGCGCTGCAGCCCTGAAGACCTGACAGTATGATAGAAGTGGCCAAGGACAGCTGAGTAGGTTATCCAGCGGTATTCGTTGTTCAATGTCCAAATTGTTTGGTATGTTCTTGTAAAATGACAGACAGTGAAGTGAGCATGTTGTGTGTGTTTTGCGACCGCGCGTATGTGCAGCTTCGGCGCCGGAACTTTCTGCCAGAGC
>NC_050528.1:7027425-7035812 GCF_002922805.2 Oryzias melastigma
CCAATTTGCAGCAGTGAGGCGGCCCGCTCATGGGCCTCCAGGTTTAAAACACAAGTTAAAAAAACAAGTTCACTTGACCCCGTTACATATAGTCTGTTCACCATTTAGTAGTGCTGTTCAAATCTACAATTTCAAAATCAAGTGCCCTAGAAATTTCCCAGAAGTCTTTGCAAAAAACCAGTGTGCATCGATGCTCAATACGTTAGTAAATATAGACCACAATGCATTGTGTTTGAACAACTTTTGCAAGAAAAACAATCTTTAAATATATATTTTTTAAATAAACCATAATTGTTTTCAATCTTTTAGAACACAGTGAAGTCATAAATAGACGTCGTAAAATGTTCGTATTGATTTGTGAAATCGGTGATATCCGCCGATTAGAAGAAGAAAAAAAAGTAGTGAGCATGGTGTCCGAATTTCTTGTTAAATCTACGGCACTAGACAGTCCTACACTGTAATTTTTTTTAGTTGTTATGGATTAGGGTGTGAAATCAGACATAACCAGTGTCTTTTAATTCGGACGTCACTCTCACTTGATGAGATCATCAATAGTTGCCCGTCACCTACGTTAGTGCGTAGCTGCTAGCGCTTGGAGAATACATAACAGCAGTTTTATAACTTTAAAAAGTCATTCTAAAACAAAATTTGAAATCTGAATTCTTCCCCTATCCTTACGGTTTCTCCCGACCCCTACATTTATCCCTCCAAACGGAGAGAGATGGAAAAATAGTCTTCGAATTCAGACGTTACTTCCACTCGATGACATCATCTATAGTCGCCGGTTAGCTCCATTAGCATGTAGCTGCTAGCGCTTGGAGATATAATAACATCGGTTTTATAACTTTAAAAACTCTTGCCTAAACAAAAAAAGTCAGTATTTACATTTAAATGTAATCTTCTGTGGTCCAGAGAACACCCACATGAAGAAAAGCGCTTCTCCTCCGCAGCACAGCGGAGGGCTCGGTATCCCTCCGCGACAAGAGTTAGCCCTTAAAAAAACAATTTTGGAAACTATGCTTGTGTCCGAATTCCCCCCACTAATAACTATATTCGCTATTTTCTAGTGCTGTCCAAATAGAGTGCACTAGAAATTTCCCAGAAGTCTTTGCGAAAAACTAGCGTGCATCGATGCTCACTAGATTAGCAAATATAGAACACGATGCATTGTGGTCCAACAAATTCGAACAAAAAAACGTGTTTAAATGTAATATTTGAATAAATCACCCACATTTTCAAAAATAAATGCTACGAAATGTTCGTTTTTATTTGATTTTCACTTTGAAATCAAAAAGCAGTGAGCATCGTGTCGGAATTACCTTTAAAATCCACTATAGTTCCACACTATATAGTTTTTTTTAGTATTTAGAGATTAGGGGGGAATTTGGACACAACCCATCACTTCAAATGCCCCTATAATTGGGGGTAGGGAGAAGCCATACAGCAGAAAATATTCCTAAACTCCTGAGAATTAATTGTAAAACATTTTCTAAAAGTATAATTAAGGAACCACTTTCTCTATTCTGTGTCTTCTCAAATTTACCAAATTGATCCACAATTGTCTCCTTCAGATCTTTAAAGAAGTTCCAGTTTCATCAATAAGTGTTTTGGCATGCGGCAGTAAACATCCAGTTGGGTTTTTAATGGAAAATTGTCGTGTACTGAGGTTTTATCACATTATTTTTACAGAAACCAAGAGGTTTGTCAAAGTGTTGCCACAAACCTCAGTGGCATGCCAAGGAAGAACCTAAGATGCCGAGCAAAGAACAGAAGAGACTTGTCAGACGTTAGCTGCAGGAGTTCAGTTTCATGGCTGCTGCGCACACTTAAGCCTAGAAGTTTCCAAGAGAAAGTGAAGCCCGAGCTGGCAGGCGGGGGAATATGTGAGAGGGGACGGCAGAGGTGTCTGGACAGTAGCCACGCAGCACATGTACCCCGTGATCCTCAGGACATTGTGTCCTCTGTCAGAGAGGCAGCGCTCCAATTTTAACAGCAAGCCTTGTCTCACTGCCAGACAAACGGCCTAACTTGGATCCCAGTATTCACTCATTCAGCTCTGCTCCGATACTGTTAGAAACACACTGCAGTTCTACCACGATTAGATTGTGTTCACAACAAAAAGGCTTGATGGAGATTTACAATCTTTTCTGCTCTTATTTTATTTCTTTTTTTAATTACCTATTAAACATTTATAATTAGTAGTATTCTTTTTGCAGTGTAAAGGTACATATTTAAAATATATATATTTTTTCATTTATGGAATTAAGTTGAAAAAAGCTTGTTTAAGTTTAGTGGATAAAGAAAACCTATTGTGTTATGTTTTTTTATGTTATTTTGGATGGATTTTATAGAGCTTCTAAAGAGACATCAAAGAAAAAAATGGAAGTACAACAAAAGTTTTTGGCTACTATCTGGTGTGCACTAGTTAGTATCTGATGTGCGCTATCTAGTATCCGGTGTGGACTATTTAATATCTAGTGTGCACTAGTTAGAATCTGGTGTGCACTAATTAGTATGTCTTGTCCAATATTTAGTATCTGGTGTGTACTATTCAGTATCTGGTGTGCACAAGTTAGTATCTGGTGTCCACAAGTTAGTATCTGGTGTGCACTAGTAAGAATCTGGCGTGGACTAGTGAGTATCTGGTGTGGACTATTTAGCATTTGGTGTGCACAAGTTAGTATCTGGTGTGCACTAGTTAGTAACTTGTGTGCAGTAGTAAGTATCTGGTGTGCAATAGTTAGTAATTTGTGTGCACTAATTAGTATCTGGTGCACCGTATTTAGTATTTGGTGTGCACTAGTTAGTAACTGGTGTGCACTATTTGTTATCTGGTGTGCACTATTTGGTATCTGGTGTGCACTAGTTAGTATCTGGTGTGAACTAGCTGCTATCTGGTGTGAACTAGTTAGTAACTGGTGTGCACTAGTTAGTATCTGGTGTGCACTATTTGGTATCTGGTGTGCACTAGTTAGTATCTGGTGTGAACTAGCTGGTATCTGGTGTGAAGTAGTTAGTAACTGGTGTGAACTAGTTAGTATCTGGTGTGCACTAGTTAGTATCTGGTGTGCACTAGTCAGTAACTGGTGTGTACTAGTTAGTAACTGGTGTAAACTAGTTAGTATCTGGTGTGTACTAGTTAGTAACGAATGTGCACTATTTAGTATCTGGTCTGCACTAATTGGTATCTGGTGTGCACTAGTTAGTATCTGGTGTGTACTAGTTAGTAACTGCTGTGCGCTAGTTAGTATCTGGTGTGCACTATTTAGTAACTGGTGTGCACTAGTTAGTAACTGGTGTGTACTAGTTAATAACTGGTGTGCACTAGTTAGTATCTGGTGTGCAAGATTTGGTATCTGGTGTGCACTAGTTAGTTTTTGGTGTGTACTAGTTAGTAACTGGTGTGAACTAGTTAGTATCTGGTGTGTACTAGTTAGTAACTGGTGTGAACTAGTTAGTATCTGGTGTGTACTAGTTAGGGGCTCTGTAGATTTTAAGTTAATGAGGACAATTAAACATCATCGATAATTAAACATGTTATCAAAAGTTTAATATTGGGATTCTAGCACTTGTTGGAGTCACTTAATTTGAAAACAGTTGCAAAGATTTTTTAAACTTCTGGACCAATCTGTGTCACTAAAGAGGGGAAGACTATGAAGATCTCTAAGTAGAGAGGGTAAGACTAAAAAAATAAGATGGATGTTCACAGAGTGCTGTATCCAAACACAATTGAGGAAAAAAAAGTGGAAAAATGAGTTCAACAGCAGAAATAACCAAATCATTCAGATAATTTCTAGCTAATATTTTTCCTTTTTATATAATTTGTATAGATTTATACCAAGATGTTTCAAAGTGTTCTATGCTTTTCTATTGCATTTTTTAGAAAATGTAATATATATATATATATATATATCATTTATGTATTTACGTCATTGTTATGTTAGCAAACGTACCCCACCCTTTGACCCCACATGTTTTTTTGGAGTGTTGTGAAGAAGAAGACTCCAGACTCCAGTGATGCAGAACAGCTGAAGCCTGGAGAAACCTCACTGATGCAGAAGTTCACATTATACTGTTCACTTGTGCATGTGATAAACCTTTTTTGGATGGGTCTATTGACACATATTTGTAACTAGTTTTCAGTGGAATTTATGTATGAATGTAGAAAAACTCATTACAATTTATTTAAGACAGAAACTGCTCCATGCAAATCAATTTGAAGGTTTTAATGTAAACATGGTAATTACACAAAAATATGATCTTTTTTATGTATGTAGGCTTTTTGAGTGTCTTAATCACTTAACTCTGTCCCTAAATACCCTGATCATTTACATGTCACATTAACTAAACAACATTATTTCATGTCCCTGGAGACTGAGCAGAGATTTCGCAGCTCCCAATTTGTGTGCACACATGCTTGGCGCATTGGCAGAGAAGGTGAGGTATGAGTTTGATCATGGGCTGTGGTTCCATGACACTCTTTGGCTCCAGTTTCACTGATAAGTTTAAGAGAGACTAACTTGATATTTATTTCATGTCGTAAGCCCCAGAGCTGTTTATATCCGCTATGAGGGTTGACTCCAGCAAAGATGCAGAAACTGCACCGAAGTTTGGAATCTGTGCCTCATTTGATGAATGCATGAATGTTTAAAGACCTTTTCCCATCATATTTTAATCTATTTTCAAAGGGTTCCTGCAAGTCTTTACATAGGACATAGTTTCTGCAGAGCGGCAGTCGTTTATGGGAAATTTGGCTCTGGGTTGTTGGTGCAGAGTCAGCCTGTGCTCACTTCCCATCATCCCTTTGTTTACATGCTCTAGCTTACAGCCCTTTGCACCCCCGAGCTAACATTAGCAATAGGAGTGTGTACTGGTAGGAGTCTGGCGATATGATACGATTGCGATATGATACTTATTGCGTTATGTCCCAAGACAGTACCAGATTAAAAAAATGTAAAAAAACATTTTTCAATTATGACTTTAAAACAATTTTATCTGAATATTAATACATCTTTCACACATATAATCTTAAACTACATTTTACTTAATATTCAGAAAAACTAGCTCTGGAACTGTATGTCTTATACATGTTGATTTTAACCAAGAAAGTATCTGGTGCTTTTCTTTTGGTACTTTAAGAGATATTTTTTCCAGATGCCAGCTCAAGCGAGGAAAACAAAAACGTACATGGATCTATTTGGATGCATCGGAATGGAGCGGATCAGGGAGCTTGTGACTAGTGATGGGAAATATATAAATGTCAGTATTGGTATTGGCAGATATTTGCATTTATATGAAATTGTCTGTATTGGTCTAATATAAAATATTCCACTGATACATGATACCATGTTTCTCTTTCACTATGATAAGCAGTTACAACAGGAGAAGCGCTTTGTTTAGCACAGGTTTGCCTCCCATCCCTTCCTCCGAGTGCGTCTTGCGTCAGACTCTAGATGCACAAGGGAAAGGGGTCCGAGTACACTTTTGCTATTCAAGCTACCCAATCTCACTCCCAATTTGTCATATACTGATGTATGTTCGGACTCCCTTTGCGTAACTCCAACTTGTCGTGTTTTGACCAAATCTGCCTTTCTTGCTGCAATGCGTGACTAAAACTAGCGGAACACTAATTAATTGTTAAAAACAAAGCTAGCGAATTGCTAAACAGCTGTTAAAACAAAGCCTGTAGATTGCTAACTACGTTATAAACAAAGCCAGCGGACCGCTTATTAACTGTTAAAAACAAAACTAGCGGAACACTAATTAATTGTTAAAAACAAAGCTAGCAAAGTGCTAATTAACTGTTAAAAATAAAGCTAGCGGATCGCTAATTAATTGTTAAAAACAAAGCTAGCGAATTGCTAAACAGCTGTTAAAACAAAGCCAGTAGATTGCTAACTACGTTATAAACAAAGCCAGCGGACCGCTTATTAACTGTTAAAAACAAAGCTAGCAAAGTGCTAATTAACTGTTAAAAATAAAGCTAGCGGAATGCTAATTAACTGTTAAAAATAAAGCTAGCGGAATGCTAATTAACTGTTGAAAACAAAGCTAGCGGATTGCTAAATAACTGTTAAAACAAAGCATGTAGATTGCTAACTATGTTAAAAACAAAGCTAGCGGATCGCTAACTAACTGTTAAAAACAAATCAGGCGGATCGCTAATTAACTGTTAAAAAGAAATCTAGCGGATCGCTAACAAACTGTTAAAAACAAATCAGACGGATCGCTAATTAACTGTTAAAAACAAATGTAGTGGATCGCTAATTAACCGTTAAAAACAAAGCTAGTGGAATGCTAAATAACTGTTAAAACAAAGCTGGTGGACCTCTAACTATGTTAAAAACAAAGCTAGTGGAACGATAATTACCTATGTAAAAAGCAAAGCAAATCCACCGTTAACTATGTTACAAACAAAGCTAGTGGACTGCTAGCTATGTTAAAACAAAACTAGCAAATCGCTAGCTTTGTTTTTCAAATGTGGAGAACAAATTTTACACACTTAGATGTGTGACATCTAATGGAACTTTAAGTTTAACTTTATATACGTGCCGCCAAAAATCCAGCCACGATGCACATAACGTGCATCTTGGCTGCACGTATCAAGTGTCGCCAGCTTGAGTTTTGAATATCTAAACTAAGTTAATACTTGTGTTTTGATAGTTTCTATTTTGGTTGCATGTTTGTTCTGTTCTTGGCAATGTAAAAATTGCTGCATTTCTAATAAAGACAAAAAAATAAATCTCTAACTTTTGTGTTATTCAATTATGACTGTAGCGCCTGTGCCACTGCTACTGCTACAATCTTTTCCAGCAAGATTTTTTAGTCTGCTCCTGATTCACAATGATTTAATTAGTGAAATACCCAGAAATGAAATTTGAAACTTGATTTTCTTCCAAATGCACAACATGTTAAAACACCAAGAACCCAATTTTTATTGTAGTGGGTCTTTAATCACTGTTTTTTTATATTTATTACAAATGTTCTCACTTTTCTTCTTGTTGCTTGTGGAAAAATCGGGTTTGTTGGTTACATAAATACTCCAGCGTCATGACGGCCTGCACTAGGCAAACTGCCAAAACACTCTGCAAACGACCCACGTCGCCTGGCATCCATGCTTGTTGAGTGATTGATGGCGGGTTTCAACTCCACCAAAAATCTTATGTAACTTCCAAGACACACAAAAAGAGACTCAATTCCAAGAACACTTCTGCAGGCTTTGAACACAACAGCTGGATTCTTGTTCAAGCAGACATGAATGGTGAATTTAAGCTGCTCTCATTTACCCAGACTTTAGCCTGAGTCACCGCAGGGTGGTGACTTTGTCGGGGTACCGTGACCCAGTTAGAACTCACGCTGCAGCCGTCTGACATATTTTATGGGTAAACACAGCTGAAGTCAGTTATATATGAATTCATAGAGGCTAAATAAGTCTGGGATGTTTGTGACGATCAAGTTGTCAATCTATATTTTGATTTCTGTCTTTCATGCAACTCTTTTCTTTGAGCAAATCAATCAGCATCATTGCTGCTTTAGAGGATCACAGTGTTACAAGAGATCCCCAACTTTCTTAAGGTGGGTTCCCAAGCCGTGGTTCATCAGTGAGTAAATGACCCATAAATCCTCGGTGTCTCTTCTTTTGGCACACAGGCCAAGCATCCTACTGTCAGTTATCTTAGCCAGGAGTCACTCTGCTCGTCACATTGATACAGGCTGGACGTTGTACTTTCATTATAGGGAACACTTTGCATTCCAGCAAGACTTTCAGTCACTATTAGGCTAATTGAAACTTATATATTGAGTCTATTTAGAACAAGGGTGTGAAACTCAGACGCACAAGCGGCCAAAATCCAAAATACACCTTAGGTCGCGGGCCGAAAAGGATAAACTTTTATTGAACACTCTAAAATAAAAGTTTTGAAAACTTTAAAAACATTACTTTTTAACATAATTTTGAACTAGATTACCTGTAACAATGCTAGTGTGAATGCTGTAACCTGAATTTGGCAGCTGAAGATGCTAGTGCCGATGGCTAAAGATGCTGAAATTGATGGCTAAAAATGCTAAAGCGGATTGTCGAAAACACTGAAGTTGATAGCTAAAATCCCTGAAGCTAATAGATGCAAATGCTGAAGCTGAAGGCCAGCTAAAATGTCAGCTAAATGTCAAATTAGCCTAAAAACAAACAAACAAAAAAACTCAAGATAGCCAAATCAGCTAGCAAGTAGCTGAAAAAATAGCTAATCTTCAAAATAGCTTAAAAAACAAAAATAGCCTAAATTATCCAAAAGAGCTAGCATGTAGCTGAAATATTAGCTAAACTCAAAACCACTTAAAAAACTAAAAAAAAAAAACTGAAATTAGTCAAAACAGCTAGCATGTAGCTG